>NC_134708.1:82414122-82714122 GCF_043290135.1 Rhipicephalus microplus
GAGTCTTGCATTCATCCCAAATCACAGAAATCAATAACAATTCACTCATTGCTGTTTACGTGCACAATGAGCAGATTACAGATATGCCACTAGTATGCCGAGAGTTGCTCTCTGCCTGCAACATTACACTGTTATGACAAGTCACTGATAAAGTGCCATATTTAAATTGAAAGCATTTTTTCAGCTTCGGGTAAAAAAAAAATATATTTGGTGCATTCCCAGGAACCACAACTAGTCTTACGTTTCTTGATACAAGCATTCTTATTTATAGCAACAATTTGAGAATATTTAAAATTCATTTCAGCATTGCTAGTAGGCTGTGTGTGTGGCCTCCCAAAAGTCGCCAACAATGCTAGCTGGAAAAATTGAGGGGGGTTCAGCGCAAGTGCCAAGGTGGCACCATCTAGAGACATTGGCCATCTGGTAGAGCTCAAATGGCAGCTGAAGGCAGACTGCGACATCACTCGATGGCACAACTGTTTCTCCTGTGTTGCCCATGTACATAAAAAGATGCCACGAGGAATCATGGCCAACTAGACCGTAATAGCTTCATGGCCGTAACTGGGGGAGGAGTTAAAGGGGTTCTCACAGCGCCCGAAACTTTTTCATTGTTGAACTTTTAGGTAATACAAAAGTATTTACATGCCTTCACATTGACCACCAGTTCACAAAGTTAGCCGTTATACACATGATCCCCCGTAAAAAAAATTTATAGGTACGACCCTGAAAAGCTCTGCTGTAATAGTAGTATCACCAAGCACTTGCTTATATTACTAAATCTGCCAAACCTGTGAAAGGCCCTGCAGCATCTAATAATATGTGGCTTTTGTGTTCACAGGCACCAAATCTACACATCAGCAACACATTCTTTGTAATATTAAAAAAATGTACGGTGCTGCTGGGAGACAGCCATCTGTTTAATTCTGCAGCCTAGCCACACGCACAAGGGGAAAAAAAAAATCATGCACAAGCCAGATAGCGACTGAAATTCTATAAGGTGCCTCTCTTCACTGAGACAATGAAGGCTCTGCTTTTCAGATAAACAAGGCTTTATCAGAACAGAGGAACACTGAGCCCATAATGCAAACAAGAAAGCTTTGCGACAGCCGTCGACACTATTGGTGAGATAGCAAAACGCCCCAATGAAAAGCTGGCCACAACGCAACGTAAAATAATAGTTAAAAACAAGGGCACCAATATAGTAGATGGTGACACGCACAATCACTGACTAAAGGTCTTGCCTGCAATCCCTGACATAAGTACAGGTCCCAAGTAAAGCAGTCAATACATAGTCGACTGCTAGAAGTGTCTGAAAGACACGAGGGCAATAATGCTCTGCGGATTTCGTCGACTAGCAGTAGTGGTGGTAGCAGCAGTACTTTCTTGCTTGTACACAAGCATAAAAGCACAGTAAAACCTTTTTAATTTGACATCGCTAATTAGATAAATTGGTTAACTTGGAAGTGTTTCCTAATCCCCAGTCAGCATATAAAGTAGACTCCCAGTAAACGGAAATCTGTTCGACGGAACTGCAGCTTAACCGGAACAAGTTCTCTGACAAGATTGGTTTCATTCCTGTATTTTGCACCCCTAGTCGTCTTTCAGTAAATGAAACTCCTGTTAAATGGAACACATGTTTCTGGTCCCTTCAAATTCTATTTAATGAGAGTCTATTTCCATTGTATAACGTAACTAACCTCTGGCTGATTCAGTCCTAATTGACTGATTTAATGAGAGTCTATTTCCATTGTATAACGTAACTAACCTCTGGCTGATTCAGTCCTAATTGACTGCAGCTCACTTAATTAGGACGATGCTGAGTGTAAAGTGCAACAAACATGCAGAGCAAAAGAACGAACACAATGTTTGCGGACAACCCAAACAAGGTGGCACAGTCCACAATGCTACCACCACCATTACGAGCCTGTTCATTGTCTCACCTGGTTGATGGCTTGCACGCGCAGTCCAACCTTGCCCTTCTTGTCCTTGCAGAGGATGACTTCCCGAATCCCGTGGCTAACGTGCGCCCTCTTCAGGCCGACGGATGAACCCGAAATTGGCGCAACCATGTTTGAAAGGAAGCCTACGCTTGCCGCAGGCTGTGGCACTGCAACTTGGTTCTGCTGTACACACGGCGGACATATGCGAAATAAAAGGACGTTACAAAAAATAAAACACTGAAGCTCCAAGTACCAAATCCATGACACAATGATGAAACATACTGTGCACTCAAACCTCGATAGAGCAAACCCGGATGTAACGAAATATTGGTAATAACAATGTGAATGAAGAATAGTGTTGCAATAGATATAGTATTAGAAATATACATTTATAATAAAGTTTCGGACATAACGAACTTATTTTGCTGTAAAATGCAACTTTGTTATAATGAGGTTTGAGTGTATAACAAGGTACCACGGCTTAACTTTGACTACCGGGGAGGATGGATAAAATCGGCTGCGAAGAAAAAGACGGCTTTCGCATTCAAGTCGTCTCAGGCAAGTAAATGTTTAACGACCGTGCGTCTTATTATGGGAGAGTCCATTGGGGGGCAAGCTGGAGCAAACGGCAGGTAAAAGAGCGACAGAGCACACCTGCAAAACAAAACGAGCCACTGCCACAGCAAAATGGAAAAGACTTGACAGGAACAGCAGGCTCAAGCAGAGACAAGATTTAAAACTCAATAAAGCCAAGCTTGGACCTCGCCCTGTCAAATGGTTCCGAGCAAAGCAAGCTTTACTTCGGCGAACCAAGATCAACGATGAAATGAGGCAAACGATGTTTTTTCAGAAGCAGGGACAGCTGATCTCTGCGCCATCCACCGAAATGTACATGCTCCAGTACTGCTGAGGCTACTAGTTGAACAGAACTGAAAAAGAGCTTGCTACAATGAGATTTCTTTAAATCGAAGTACCGAACGCAAAAGCAAACTGCAGAGACATTCCTCTTGTTTTCAGGTTTCTAATGTAGACACTTCTCTTTCACTTTGCAGCAACCTGTAAACACCTCGTTCACGTAACTAAGAAGACTATTTGGTGGATGTTTTATCTCTAAAGAAAAACATGCCGCTGTGAGGACTGCAGTAAAGAAAAGCACCCAAATGAACTTCAGCTGTCATAGCTCAGCAAGCGAGGTGTCGTGCTAGTTAAACTCGGAAAGACGAGTACCATTCCATGCCACACTGGCACCGTTTTGATTAGAACGAAACGCAAGACGTGCTTCGATTCAGGCGCACAGTATGAACCTCAGGAGGTGTAAATTAACCCAGGGTTCTCCACTTTGCCTTACTTCTTAATCTTATAATAGTTATATAGTGTAACAACACCAGAACTTATTTTTAATAAATTACGACTTCCTGAAATATTCTTAAGCATAAAAAAAGCACAGTCATCTCTCATTTGATCATCATCACTATGCAGACTCCACAGCTTGGTATCGAATGTGCAACTTTAGATTGAGCAGCAGAACACCTTTGCCAGTGAGCCACAGCAGAGGGTTTCGCGAATCCATGTCATGTTTAAAGAGAGACAAGTCAGAGCACCATTTGAAAACATGCTATGTGCAAAGTGAGAGCATTGGGGGAACAGCTACGAGCAACCTTGTACTAAAGGTGGGAGCAAAGTGCAAACCCATGATCTGCAAAACCTTGAGTAAGGCATGCATGGGGTTTTGAGGACCCTACAAATGGAACGGCATGCACAACATGTCTGTGCACAAAGACCGCAGAGTCTACATCATGCAATTTACTCAGAAAAGCGAGAAGAGATTTAAAGTACGACATAATTAGTGGCCCTAGCCTTGCTCCTTTGGTCATGCCTGCTTCCCATTTGCTTGCTTGCCATTTTCTTTTAACCTGTACAAGCTTGGCTTACAGATGAACAGAAGCAGTTTTTTGCGCTATCCCAAACAGCCTTCAATTGTCGCAGGGCACCGATGTGGGAGCTGTCCACTGCGCACCAGGGCACGTCATATATAACCATATTAAAGTCATTTCAATAAATTATTCAATCACTTGTGCGTAAAAGTGCAACATCAATTTTTTGTATTTTTTTGTTTTTTTGCAAAAATACGCATGTGACACTCTCGAGTAGCCTTCGTAGCTGGCCACTATGCTTGTACAATTGATTTGTGCAAACTAAAAGATAAAAACACCACCACTGGATGACAGTAGGACACTTTTGCAGAACACTTGTGTGCAGCGCATTGGTTATAACTGTGTTGACATAATGTAAACAAGAATGTGGGCCTCTCTGATTTGCCACTTGTGGCTGTGAGCAGGCTGCAAGAGCACACACAGCTATGTGCATCCCACATGGTTCCCAGGCATTAAACTTCATTGACTTTTATTGATTACAGACACCATTCCAACCACCTTATACTATCACCTTTACACCGCATGCGTTTGGCTAGTTGTTTTGCAGCATGCAAAAATGAATGCACAGTAATTACATACTAATGAAACCTTTTTATGGCCAGTTATTAAGTTCACTTCTTTTGTGTAGAGTTACATTGACACATTACATCAGCAGCTTTTAACAGAAGCTGGACTTGCAATTACCCCATTTTGCTACTTTCAGGTTCTGCTTTCCTCTGTTGCTCCATCATTTAGTGTTAAGTTCTTTTAAGGTGTTGCTGGTGTTACTTCTATATTTATAAAATGAAAATTGAAGTTTTATAACTGCTTCGTTGTTTAGGGGCTCTATAACAGACTCTTTATCAGCTCAGTGCACAGCCAGAGTTCTGTGCTGACTTCACCATGCTGAACGACAGGGCTAACATATAATATAAACAATTACGCAGCGTTGTCTATTTTGACTGCTATGTTGGTACCACAGACAACTCTGACAGCTCATATAAGTGCCGATTACCTGGCCTTGCCACAATTTTCATGAGCCCTCAATGACCATAGCTCTCATTAGGCCCAACAGTCAGAACTTGTCCACAGATGTGGAGATGTATCAGCAACAGAACTAGCCAAGCGGACGAGATTGGAGGAGGACTACAAGAAGCAAGAATGTAATTGCGAGTACATGGTCCAGAGCAACTATGCACTTCCAAGCAGGTGGTCTGGCTGCGAGCTGAACCAACAGTTCTTTTCCTTGTGAAATACAGTTAGCTGCCTTGCATGCCAAACCTAACTTCTGCCCGATAGCAGCAAATCAAAGAGGCCCAGTGTTGTCCACGCACGGACAAACCTGGGAAATGGTTGCCAGGGCAGTGATCTCGGGCGGGATGTCCCGAGACAGGGAGAGGCCCATGTAGTCATCTAGAGCGGGGTAAAGGGTCTCAAATCTGTCCGGGCCAGCTGGCGCTGATGGGTACAGTCCGTAAGGAAGGGGAGCGGACGCCACCGGAGCTGCCGGAGCAGACGATTCCAGGGGTCTCGTCTGTGCCTAGGAGTGTGGGATGAAATGAATGAACACACATTTCCGGTTCACAAAAGAAATAAACATGAAATGTCATGAAATTCAATGAGCAAAATTCACCGTCATGTTGAGTATATCTGAATGTACACTGCGATACATAGCTGAAGATATCCCAAGCCCACACATTGTTCACAGCTCCCTATCATTTAGTCGCTTCTACTCTTACACATATATAATGTGCTGTAACTCATACCAAACAGTTCATTGTCAGCAGGGCAGATTGGAACGTCAGCACCATGCATCAAACAATGAAAGAACTAGTGCGATGGCTCATACTGTTAGTTTGCTTTAAAATTGGGTTTAATGTAGCTATTATTCTTATTAAGGTCGAAAAATGCTTCATCGGAGGCTGCAATACTTGGGATTTGATTCCAGGCGTTCCAGACCAGTAATATGTAACACGCATGCGCTTGCATTCTAGACAGAGTGCAAAACACACTAAACAAAAAATGGCACAATGAAAGAAGCAATATTTTTGCCCACGAAACTAGGAAGCAGAATTCATTAACCAATGCCCTTTCATTTAAAGCACGGGTAGCAAGGTGCTCTTAAAGAAACAAAAATGCGAGGACAAGAAAAGGAATAGCAATGTTACACGTACAACAATCGGCCACATGTGTTGAAACCTCATCCGTTAAAGAGACGCTGAAACAATGGATGATGTTCCATGAAAGAGTGCATTGTCAAAAACATGAGAGTCGGGTAACTGAGCAGCGACCAACACTGTGCAGCTCTTTTTTATCGTTAACAAAGCTCCACGACTCATGGATTAATACATAGCTCTATACGAACGTTTCACAGTTTCTTAACGGGTAACTGTGTAGGACTAAGCCTTAAACGAGATAACCAAGCTACACATTTTGGTTGAGCTGAACAACACACGTCTACCTGATCTTTAATTCAATCTACTTGATCTTTCGTTACTGAACTACCAAAGTATATAAAAATGTTAATTTTATGATATCAGTGACGCTTGGCTACCTGAATTGTAAGCCATATTCCTAATGTAAGAACTTGTGTAATTACAAAACAAAACATTAACATTCTGATGAAAGCGACAACCTTAGTTTACTATTGACAATATTGCCCTTAATAAAACTTAACTTTAAAATAAGTGACACAAAGGCAAGCACACAACAATATTTGCATGGCAAAACTGGTCGTGCTAAACCTCCGCTAAATAGCAAGTCTAATGTCATTTACAAGGAGTGGAATTTGTTCGTGATGCAATTTTCACAGGTAACACTCAGAAGATGAATGACCCTCCCTCCCACACTTCAGTCAAAATTACATTTCCAAATGAATGATAACCTGTAACTATTAATGCAAGGAGCATAATCGATAACTGAAATTCTTGTACTCTGTGTAATAAAAAACTGTGAGAACGACCAAGAACAACAGCAAAAAGAAAAACTGTCATGTTGTTTCCACGCACCATCACATTTTCAGCAAGGTCGTGTCTAGTTTCTCTCCTAATTTGCTCAACTAAAAGCATGTTATGTGCCTCAGACCAATCGTTTAAAACAGTCAAAGCATATATTCTTTGCGCAAGTATTATTAATGAAATTAATTTAAGGACATACAAGTGTTAGGTGCGAGATCTGTTAGCTTCCTCCTGAGCCCATAGCTAACGAGGAGTAATCATATTAAAATGAAATTTGTTTTACTGTGCGACAGCATGCAGGGAAAAAGAAGACGACATTAAATGCAACAATGATTGCTGTTGAAGCACTTGGTACATACTGAGAATGTAAGAGCCCCGAAAATGGGACACATAAGAAGGCAGGACAAAGCCCTAACTGCCCGATCGTTTCATCAATGCGTGGAAGCTTTTATGCAGCATTTTTTTCATGGCAGGGGGCAATCAGACCTCTTTCAAAGAACCCTGCAGCACTTTTCAAGTAATCGCCAAATGATATCACTATTCCGAGTTTATTGTTTAACGAATTTACTGTCGCAGTAAATTTTTTAGAATCTATTTAGTCCAAGCGAGGTTACAGGAGTTTGTCGCATGCTTTCTCCCTCCTTTTGTCCCAGTGAGTGAGTGCGTTGGTGTAATTCAGCACTCTAGCTCAGTGCAGGCGCATTGCAGTGTTCACATTAACTATACAGCTTACTATGTTGAAATCAGCCAATGGGCGGACTGACCTTATGGCGTCATTTGATGAGATAAAAGCGAGCGATTTCTAGCTAATTTTGAAACATTATTGTGAATCCCATGCTGTGTTGTGTTATGGCATTTGGCCCGCATAATTGCAGAAGCCTTCACCTGACGACGTTTTCTGACCAAGTTCAAAAAGTGTTACAGGTACCATTTAAATGCATATGCCCACATTGCTGCATGTTGACTAGGCTGAAGGACAGCACACGTCACCCGCCAAAGCGGATCTTGCAGGAAAAAAAAAAAGATGGACAGACATTGACTAGGCTGAATCGAGACCTTGGATTGATGTAATGGCTTGAGCACGTGGAGAAATACAGTGTTCACTGACTAATTGGAGTAATTTTTTTTTGTTACAATATACACATATGAACTGGAAAATTTGGCAGGCACAGTGAAAACCCTAGGGCAACTGCCATGATCTGGCTCGAGGTGACTGGCAAACAAAGCCTCGCGAAATCCGACCTAATTGTCACCTTTCTCACATTTCACTACTTTCCCCTTTTATTTTGATTGTAAAAAGCCTTCTTGTATTTATAAGAAACCCATGAAGTTGACAGTTGTTCGAGTCTGTTCTTTTGGCCAGTTTTCAGTACTGTATGGCCATATTCTCAAGATGACAGGTTTACTGTTTGAAAGGAATCATATTAACTTTAGTTCCTAAACATATTTCCTCCCTCATGGGCTCCTTATTTAAGAAACCCCATTACTGTGACAATGTGCGCGCATAATGTTTAAATAAAAATTGTGCAGATGTGGCTGACATAACTTACCTAATGCCAGCCTGGAGTACGTAGATGAAAGTATTCACCGAGTGTTTCTTGCTGCAGCCTCACTCAGTAGGCTTTAGAAAAAGGTACCCAATTAAAGCTTTGGTACGCGATCAAACTATGTGCCTGTTGCCGCAAGCGGATTCGCCCCACATTAACCTCCCCGAGACTGCGCGTACCCAGGGAACGCAAAACTTGAGTACCTTAAACAAAATACGACGCTTAGCGCGAAAGTTTCGAGCACAGCTGCTCACAGGGAACGAGGCAAAACACTTACCTGGATCATGTGATCCACTTTCATATCCTCCAGAGTCGGGTAAAGGCTTGACATCTTGCCTGCGGTGGGGAACGGACAAGCAGCAGAGTCAGCTGAGAACTCGACGCAACAAGTACAGTACACCTAATGACAAGCCCGTTATGCCCACTGAACTCGATAGGCTCTTATCGGCAGCCCACCAGCCGAACTTTGAACGGCGATTGTTCGATAACGCGCGCCAAAGCTCTTATCGGTTCGAGTACACAAGGGAAAAAACGGTGTATGAGTAATTCCACGAACATTAAGAAAGTCACGACATCGAAGAACCCCTCTTATTGTGCAACCCTTGATACATAACATCTTTATCAATGAGAGCAAGCTCAAAACCAAGGCTCTCCACGCCGACGAGAAGCGGCTTGTTTACGGAACTGCTGGATCTACCATGGCCGTACAACTACTTTACAATTACAAACACTAAAGCAAATCCAACCTGACACTGTCGACACTGTTACCTCGTTGCTACAACGGACAGTCAAAACAAGCGCTAGAGCAGCAGTTTCAAAGAGCTTGGCGGCTGGCAAAGCTCTCCACCGTCACCGGATCTCTGCACAAGCGTCAAATGCGCACACCTACCTCGATGTATTGACGACCACCGTTGCAAGAATCAGACGCTCCCGTTTGCGTTGTTTCCGTTCACTTGAGAGTGACTCACGCGCGGGGGAGAACACGAAACGCGCTAGAGCCGAGCGAGCTTATCGCAGTGGCGCTAGTTGATCAACAGTAGTGGCGATTGACGTCAGAGCAGTCGGGGCGATCAATGCACAAAGTAACCAACAAAACAACACCAGACCTACGCAGAAAGTTGGCAAATATGTTAAAAACGATCGAGGCAATAGCGGGCGAGGTTCAGCTGTAACTTTGAAATGCCAAGCAAGTGCGATGTGACGGAAATGAAAAGATATTTCCAATGATCTTCGAAAGCGAGAGATAAGAAAGCAAAACCGAAACTTACCAGGCACACTTGAGCGCGCGGTTTGACGGATGCAGTTCCGCGTCTTCGATCTACGCAGCAAGAGCTTGCATTAAAACACTGCAGCGGATAATTGTCAAAAAGATTTAGAATTGGGTAGCGAGGTTTTGCGTTCGTTGGATTTGTACAAGCACACCATTTTTTTTAATAACTGAGCTTGTTCTCAGCTATCAGAAAGCCAAACGCAAGAAATCATGGCGCGATTTTCACGTGATCAACGCAAAGAAGTTTAGCCAATTAGTCGCAGAGCACTATCACAACTTGGCTACACACACACACACACACACACACACACACACACACACACACACACACACACACACACACACACACACACACACACACACACGTGCACACACACACACACTAAGGGGGGGCGAAGCAAGTTAATTGAGTGATGATTGATTTGTGGGGTTTAGCGTCCCAAAACCACCATATGATTATGAGAGACGCCGTAGTGGAGGGCTCCGGAAATTTTGACCACCTGGGGATCTTTAACGTGCACCCAAATCTCAGTACACGGGCCTACAACATTTCCGCCTCTATCGGAAATGCAGCCGCCGCAGCCGGGATTTGAACCCGCGACCTGCGGGTCAGACGCCGAGTACCTTAGCCACTAGACCACCGCGGCGGCGCCGAAGCAAGTTAATTAGTAGTTGTTACAAACATTAACACCATGCAACTTACATTGTTACACTTTTTGGACAAGCTACGGATAATAGGATGTCTTTTCTGCTCACTCGCAAGCTCATTCATTTGAAATTTTGTGAGTAACCAAAAAAGCAACAACAGGGAACAAAACTTCAAACAATTGAATTTCACAGAAACTAATTCCAGCCACCGTGCTTTGGTGGTTACGAATATTTCACGCACTACATTTCTTCTACATAACGCTAGACTATCGTTGCGTCAGCTCAATAATATGTTCTCTCAGCTGCACAAATGAAGTTTCTCACTCAAATGATTAGTAATAGAAATGAGGGAACATCCCTGAAAAGAGCTTATAAAAAAATAGTGAAGATAAACATGCTAGGAAAACAACCAGGCCAGCTCGCTATTTCAGAATTTGCACAACTTTACTAAAACTAACAACGCTCAACTACTTTCTTAGAGCAGCATGTGATTAGTGTAATAAATTAAAATACTAAATAAACCTTTTCTCTGCAACATATGTACAACGTTAGGAGCAACATACACATAGCAGTCTCTGCACACTGTCTAGCATTTAACAATAGTGCTCAAATGCAAAAAAGCAACTAGTAAATTAAGAAATCTAAACACCGGTTGCTCACAGTGCAGTCGCTTACCATTGGTGAGCTACTGCAAGCACACTAAACACAAGCAGCACGGCAGGTGTCACGCAATGATTAGCTAGAAGATAGCAATTCAACTATTGAGGAGGAATAAACTTTATTATAAGAAACCAGCAGGTTTAGGTGGCCGGGCCTAAGCCTCCCATGAGGGGATGTCAAGGGCTTGCCTCCGTCCTGTACTCCGCTAGTACAGGACGGATTTTTAAAATTTTTGCGGCGTTGAATTTGCGAGGCAATACACTTTTCCAGTGAGTTAATTCCATGGTTACTCAGAAAAGTGCTTCAGGGCCCCTTTAATGTGCACCGACATCGCACAGTACATGGGCTTCTACCATTTTGCCTCCATTGTAATGCCATCTCGCGGCCAAAATCAAATTCGCGACTTTCGGGTCAGCAGCTGAGCACTTTAGCCACTGCTTCATTGAGGCAGACAGGAGACTGAAATGAAAAATCGTTGACTAAGACTTCATGTGAAGCATTGACATGCTGTTGAACGCACCAACTTGAATGTAACATATGAAAGCTATGTAGCTGCAAAGTTTCCAGGGAGAATTTGACTAGCGTGGTAAATGCTGCAGGTAGAGTCGAAAATGCCAGACATCCACACCTGATGCAAAAGGACTCAACCAGCAAGGTTCACATTGTAGTTTGCAAAAGTATCTTTATTTATTTTGATTGTTGCATTCTGAACAAGAGCAGAAGTTTCTCACACAAGCATCACCAGGGATTGGCAGATCAATGAATATTTGCAAATGTAAAAAAATATTTTGGGTCTTCATCATGAGGAATGCTTGCACGATTTAAACAAAGATGAAAAAAAAAAAAACACTGGCACATGATATGCCGTGAAACTCGTCAGATATGGCACGAAACAAATAACAAGGAAAAGAAAAAAACAGTATGTATATATCCGGCAACAAGAGACATCAACAAGGTAAAGAAGAATGTAGAACATATTCCAATATGTCATAACATACGAAAATACTTCTTCACAAGAACTCAATACATCAGAAAGTGCTGAAGATCTTACAGTAGACTATGGTAACATCCACTGGTCAAGCAGAGTTTCAAGAAATTTTCACAAAAAATTCGTCTCCAGTCTCGGCGCAGTGACAAGAAAACAGCAAAGTACACCAAACCATCTGGCTGATTGAGAAAAGGCCGGACGAGAAACTCGAAACAGCGAAACAACCCGCAAGAACCAGCTGCAGACATCCAGCAATCTTACCCAGTGGGAACCGGGTGCCTCAGAACAATACTCTACAGTCTACACGCCACCAGCGAAGCTTATGATTGGCACCTTAAAACACAATTGCACCGATGCGATGCGCTTTGTAACTCAGGGTTATAACGTAAATTAAGAACCATCTGTACAGAGACCGCAAAGGTGCCCTAGTCAAACCTGCTCAGTAAATGTTGTGACAAAAGGTGTTAGGATATAAACAATCACATTGTAGTTACAAATGCTTGTGCAGCTCAATAGAAAAAAAAAAAAACATTTCATTCACGAAGAATAAAAAGAAGACAATGGTATGTGGGAAATTTTCTGGCAATCACAACAATGCGTCACACTAGAGGTGTGCTCCCATGTATAAAAATCATGAGAATGTCGGCGTGTGTCGTGCCAAACGGAAAGTTGATTTGAAACATCCACAAGGCACAGTTTCTCTTGTCCACAACAAGTACCGTGTTCACCCATTATCACAATGAGGCAGTCGCAAAGAAAACTGTAAAGATGAAGACAAATATAAGGAGGGAGCCAAGGGGAAGAGCCAGTGACTTGTTGAGATCGCTGCAAAACGCCGTGTATTCGGCCACCTTCACACACGTCCCAGCACCATGGCCAACAGTGCCATGCGAACGTACATTCCTGCCTCGGCTTGCCGGAAGTAGGCTGCTCGGGGGTCTGTGTCGAAGTCAGGACTGCACAAAGAGAGGGTGAAATGATGCGCGAATGATTAGGTACAAACTACCGTATTTACTTGCATTACCGTCGCACTTTTTTTGTGTGGAAAACCGATGAAAAGTTGGGCGAGGTGCGAGAATAACGCAAGAAAAATTTTCTGAAAAAATGTACGATGCGAGAAAGAAAAACAGGAAGTGGTTGTAAATTCAGATTCTCACACTAACAATAACAAGCTTTGAAAAGTAGTAATCAAGACTTAACAATAAAACAACAGGTTCAAAAAAAGGCAAGATTTGAGACACAAAGGCTGCAAACAAATAGTAGAGTTTAAGAATACCGTACGCAAAGCTTGCGGGCGTAGCGTGAGCGTTCATCACTCAATGGGAGCCCACAAAAGGTTAGCGTATGACGTCAATCTTGGGCTGACTGCCATCTAACATGGAACCGTCCACAGTTACCTTCTGACCAAATAAAGTTTTACCGGCCATCCCAGTCTTAGGCACAAAGGCCCAGTGCATCTTGGTAGCTTTCAGCTGCCCGTGCTGCTGTCGCCAGTAGTGAATACAAAATCCATAGACTGCGAAGTGCCTGTTGGCGGCCCTGTTGCCATTGTTTAGTGTGTGATCAATCATTTTCAATTTGAAAGCAGCCGTGTAGCGTCCATAGCACCCCACAGCCTAACTATAGGGTAACCACAGAATGAACACAACATACACTAACACGGCGCAGTGTGCACTGGCTGCTTTGGCTTGGGTTGGATTGGGGCTTCGTGCAATAATAGTACACATAATGTTGAAGAGATGGTGCCAGGCTGTTGTGCGCTATCATCATTAGTGGTTGGAAGTAACAGACGACATTCTGGCTGCAATTTTCGGGTGTGCGAGAATTACTCGCGGGGAAAAGAAAATATCGCAATTTTGTTGGGCAATGTGCAGGGTGCGAGTATTATGCGAGTGCGACGATAAGGTAAATTCCGTAGACATCAATCATCCTACGCTATGACTGCTACAGGTAAAACGTCTCCTAATGATCACACGTTCATCTCATCTACTACGAGCGAACAGACTCCATTTTATCCAATGCTACATTTAACTGCTGCCCTTTCCATTCTTCGGTATTCATTCTGCTGCTCTAACTGACCTCCAGTTGCCAGACCTGTGCCTTACGTGGCCAGTCCAGGTCCATTTATATTGATTACTGAATATTGGTTAGCTCTGTTTGTTCTTCGATGCACTCTACCATCCTTCAACGTCTTAATGTTACCCTTATCATTCTGTGGTCCACTACACCCTGTGTGCCCCTTAACTTTTTGTTCTTTTCCCTCTTTTTTTTTTAAACTAACTTTACGCTGTAAGGTTCTGCTAGTTGACTCGAGGTGGCATGCAATACCACATTTTGCTGCATACAAGGCATATCTGCATACAACTTGCCCTTCACCCAGCCCCCTACGAACAGTAGGAAAAAAAAAAAAAAAAAAAAAACAAACAAGAATCTAGAAGCCATTATGTAAAGCAAGCCTGCACAATGAAATTCAAATGTAATGCACGCCCCAACCTCAGCTGTTTACTTTCTGAACAGCACTGAACAGTATTTTAAGAGGATTATACACATTAAAATACGGTACTCCCAATAACAACACGATGCGAGCCATATGAAATCAATGCCTGCAATGGTCTGCCCACTGTCACATTCGTTATCTTTATTGTAATCATCCATATTAAGGCTACGCATTTCTTGTCTCAGACCAGCTACATTATGGAAGATAGGTTTCTAAATGTTTCAGGCCTCAAAATTCAAATTGAGCTAGCGGCCTGAGTAAGCACTATGAAAATGAGTATTTATAGTGTTATTCCGAGAAACTTGTAAAAACGAAAGTGAAGATCGTCAGACAATAAAACTCGGCCATTCTCCAGCCGTCGTGCCAATGCTGCGAATGCACATGGACGCCGACTGTAACAAGGCAAGCATATACACACCTAATCTCAAAGACCCGTGGCAAGGGATGCATGACAATCATGCGCTTCTTGGCCTTTGTCATCAGCTGAGGGGTCACTACATAGAGGCCACAAGCCTGTGCAGTATAAAAAAAAAAATAAAAGAACAGGTCAGTTGAACCCAAGAGCACACAGACATGCAGCTGAACTTATACTGAATTTTCGAAGTTTGACTGCTTATGCAAGATACACTCAAACCTCGATATAACGAATTTGGACATAACGGATTACTGGTTATAACAAAATAAGTGACCAATAACTTGCCATAGATACAGTGTTACAAATAATTCTTTATCATGAATTTTCCGATATAACGAAGTATTTTAGCGACAGATGCAAGTTTGTTATAATGAGGTTTGAGCGTATACAGTTGGCACCAGATTTTTCTTTCACACAGAAGGTGCTGTAATTATGTGAATAATAGAGCACTGCGTAGGGGGAAAAAGTGAATTGCCATATTTTATCGCATATATACCCCCCCCTTTAACTCTACAAAGAGAGAAATACATTTATGTAACCGCTGCATATAACCTGCTCCCCACATTTTAAGCACATTTTCCCATATTTTTGGCACAGGTTATATGCAAGAAATTATGGTAATTAATTTTGTCAAACTCAAGATTTGGTGACAATGATCTGATGTCGAGTGGTGAACGTCTTTTGGCTTTATGCTTGGCATAAAGCCAAGAGAGGTTCACCACTCGACATTAGGTCATTGTGCCAAGCATAAAGCTAAAAGAAACACATGTCTAACGATACGTGCTAATTATGTAAGCGAAGCAGTCACACTCGATCTGATGTTGCAGCTTGTCAATAAAACCTTCATTGTTATATTCTCACTGGTATAACACTGCACCACTTGCCTTCTACTAAGGCAATGAATGCACAATGTTGAAAATTGGCATGCACCACAAAAATGAAACAGCTTCAACGAAAAAAGAAATGCACGAAAGCCAAGCGACCACCTGAATTAGTGCATCTTTTCTCACAGTGCACACTGCACCGACAGTTGGAGGATGTTTGTAATGGCAGTTTAAAGAACTGTGTGATGAAAGATGCGCGTGTGTGTCGTGTGGTGTAGTGGAAAAGCCGACATGGACATAGCAGACGAATTCGTCGGGCAGAAGCATGGTGGAAGAACTTGCGCGAAGACGATAACGACGAGGGGCTGCGACAGGAGGGGGAGAAGAGTGCACCTGGAGTGTGGCAAGACGGCGTTCGCAAGGGTGTGCTTGGTTCGGATGCCAGCGAGGAAGACTGTTCGCCAGGGTCACGGTTATGGCTTTGTCCCAAGTGCCTGGCAGAGGCCAAGGTTCGGAGTGGCTTGCTTTGCCTGGCCTCAAGTGTCAACGGTCCCTGGTCCACGCGTTCGAGGAGAAGTCTGCGTGGCTTCGTCGACCTCGGTCTTCAGCACCAACCTTCTCCGTTGGCACATCTACTTCAGCGTTGCCCTGCGCTTCGTTGAACTCATGCAGTGCCGGCATTCCAGAGTGACACCGCCCCTATGCAGACGTGCCTAGCAAATGTTTCAAGTATGCACCAGTGAGACGTTCTCGTGTTGAGACTCAACTTGGGCTTGTGTGTTGCTTCTAGAGTTTTTTTTTTTTTCCATGTGTGAAGAAGATGTGCCTGCAGCGAGCAGCATTGCCAACGCCCGGCTCTCTTGCCTCGTGCTTCGGCTCGCTGCTGTGACGGTCTCTGCTGGACGGTTCATCACGCTGTCTTGCCGTTGTCGTCAACTACTAATAAACCTCTTCACATTTGGTGGAGGGTGCTGTTTATCCCCGTCGCTACACCCTGGAGCTGCGAAGCCGCACGCTACAGCCCGTCATGACTGACAATGCCAACCCATCGGCGGCGTCGCCCCAGTTCAACTGTCCCGGCCATCCTAGGCTACGGGACTCGAAAGCCTTCAGTGGTGCAGATGGGACCGACGTGGAAGACTGGCTCGACCACTACGAGCTGGTGAGCGCCAATAACAAGTGGGATGAAGCCGACAAGCTGGGCCACGTCATATTTTATCTCACTGGCATCGCAGAATTGTGGTTTAACAACCACAAACACAACATTCCCACATGGAGCGTCTTCAAGACGTCATGTGCCGAAGTGTTCGGTCGGCCGGCTGTCCGCAAGCAGCGAGTAAAACAGCGCTTGCGCGTCCGCTCTCAGCAGACTGGAGAAAATTTTACCAGCTATATTGAGGATGTCGTCGACCTTTGTCGATGCGCGAATGACACCATGCCCGAGTCGGACAAGGTCAAACACATTCTGAAGGGCATCGACGATGGCGCTTTTCAAATGCTTTTGGCTAGGAATCCAAGCACAGTTTCTGAAGTCGTCAGCTTGTGTCAGAACTACGACGAGTTGAAGAAGCAATGCACTCTGACTCGGCAGCCTCAGCTTGGTGGTGAGTCGCTGTCCAGTTTCGACTCCATGCCTGACAATTCACTATTGCTTCAGCAAGTCCGAGCCTTCAGCCGTGAGGAAGTCGCCCGCCAACTTTCCCTAGTGCCCTTTACTCACGAGACCACCACCCGTCTACCTGCCCCGCTTCGCACTGCTATATCGGAAGAGGTTGCACAAGCTGTTCCTCTTGCGCACTACGAGCCACCTCTATCTAGCCGTGGTCACTGCCCGGGTGTCGCACAGCCGGTAGGCGCTCCTGTCACCTATCCGCCAGCCCTTCAGCCTGTGGCCGCGCCCCTAACCTATGCAGCGCAGCCTGTGGCTTCTCCTGTCGCCTTTTCGCAAGAGATGCAGCCCGTAGCCGCACCGCTCACATACGCAGACGCTGTACGTAGGCTCCCGCATCCACCCTACACCACGCGCTCACAGCCCGCACACCCGGCTGCTTATACTGCACCTTGGGCGGCAGCACCAGTCGCCAATCCTTGGAGGACGCCCGATAACCGACCGATTTGCTACGCCTGCTTCACTCCCGGACACGTTGCTCGCTACTGCCGTCGTCGACCTCATACGTTCGGCAACTATGCCCGGTCGTCGCATCCCAGCAGCCAACCCTTCGTCCAATACGGGCCGGTCTCGCCACCTCGCTATGCCCCTACTGACCACCTTGACTTCCAGCCGCAATGCGCACCCTCTCCTCGTCGGCGATCGCCCTCCGCCATGCTTCGCTAGCCCGGGCCCTCCGACCAGGAAAACTAAGCCCCGCAGTTCAAGAGGCAAGAACTGCGCCATTTTCGAACTGTCTAAGCCCTCACTCCTCTCCTGCTAACGTGGTCGCAGTAACTGTCGAAGGTTATTGTACTTTTGCCCTTGTGGACACCGGCGCCGCTGTTTCTGTTATTGGCGCTAATCTCTGCCGTTTATTACGCAAAGTAACGACGACGCTTTCGCGACTGTCGCTTCACACCGCAAGCGCACAGCAAGTAACACCTCTCGCAGCCCGCACTGCAAGAGTCTCCATCGAAGGCATTCTTTACATCGTGGAGTTTATTGTTCTCCCTGTCTGTTCGCATGACGTCATCCTCGTGTGGGACTTCCTGTCCCGCCATAATGCCGTCATAGACTTCGCACGCGCCGAAGTTGAGTTTTCACCCTTGTGTGATGTCCCATTACTGGACGCTCTTCATCAGGCGCCAAAGTTGCTCGTTCATGAAGATACTGATATTCCGCCTGGAAATTTCGCACTTGTTCCCGTTTCATGTAACGCCTACACAGACACTACAGTCCTTTTTATGCCTTCCGATATCTTCAAATGTCGTCGAGCTTTGCAACTGCGTTTTGCAACAATTGACCTTGCCGCCGGAAGAAGCAACATGTTCGTAAGCAATCCGCTTTCCACACCTGTCACTTTGCTTGCGGGGGAATGTCTCGGCCGCGTGCAGGTCTCGACTCTTCGTCTTTGGTTGATGTCCCGGATGACTACTGCGACCACCCAAAAGCACTGTCGGCACTCGGGGAGTCGTCCAATGATACGTTTTCCAGCGCCATCGCCGACACTCTCACTCCCACCGAACATGCCGACCTGCTGGATCTTCTGCATGAGTTCAGGAGTTCTTTCGATGTGTCGCAACCTCAACTGAACCGCACATCACAAGTCAAACATCATGTTGACACCGGCCTACACCAGCCACTGCGTCAAAGACCATACCGTGTCTCCGCTGAAGAGCGCCGCGCCATCAACGATCAAGTCGAAGATATGCTTCGTAGAGACGTCATTCGACCATCTCACAGTACCTGGGCGTCTCCCGTCGTCCTGGTGCGTAAGAAAGACGAATCCGATTTTGCGTGGACTATCGTCGTTTGAATAAGATAACCCGCAAGGACGTCTATCCTTTGCCGTGCATTGACGACGCCATTGACACCCTTCACGGAGCGGAATTTTTCTCGTCGCTAGATTTGCGGTCTGGCTACTGGAAAGTCCCAATGGCTGAAGCCAATCGCCAAAAAACGGCATTTATTACACCAGACGGACTATATGAATTTAACGTCATGCCCTTTTGGGTTTCGTAACGCACCTGCCACGTTTGAACGTCTTATGGATAATACGCTACGTGGCCTCAAATGGAATATGTGCCTCTGTTACCTCGACGATGTCATGGTTTTCTCCCATGACTTTCCTACGCACCTCCTTCGCCTCAGGCACGTTTTGACTTGTCTGACCAACGCTGGTCTGCAGCTTAACCTGAAAAAATGCCGCGTTGCTGCACGCGAGCTCGTCATCCTAGGCCACATCGTGTCCAAGCACGGCGTATTACCTGACCCAGCAAAACTTCGAGCAGTCGCATAATTTCCCAAGCCGACGACCATGAAAGAACTTCACAGTTTTGTAGGCCTATGCTCCTATTTCCGGCGCTTTGTTCGCAATTTTGCATTTATCATGTCACCGTTAACCCAGCTTCTTCGCGGTGACGTGAACCTCTGCTCCTGGTCCGCCGCATGTGACGTTGCCTTCACTACTCTGCGCCGTCTGCTCATTTCCCCACCTATTCTTCGCCACTTCGACCCGACGACTCCTACTGGAGTGCACACCGACGCCAGCGGCGTCGAGCTAGGCGCGCTCCTCGTTCAACAAAAGCCCGGCTATTCAGAATACGTTGTAGCCTACGCTAGCCGCACTCTGACGAAAGCCGAAACTAATTACAGCGTGATAGAAAAGGAGTGTTTGGCTCTGGTGTGGGCGCTTGGAAAGTTCCGGCCGTACTTATACGGCCGCCCGTTCGATCTAGTAACTGATCACCACGCATTTTGCTGGCTCTCCACGTTGAAAGACCCTTCTGGCCGCCTTGCGCGATGGGCACTCCACATCCAGGAGTACAACATTCGCGTCGTATACCGCTACGGACGCAAACACTCTGACACTGATGCCCTGTCCCGCTCACCTTTACCACCAGATCAGACGTGCGGAAACACTTGCCTCCAGACCTTGTCATCGCTAAATCTCGACTCGATTGCCACCGAACAACGTCGTGACCCGTGGATCGCCCCTTTATTGAATATTTATGTGGCACGCCCAACCTTCCAGTATCTCGATCCCTCCGACGTCAAGCTTTCCATTTTGCCATCTACGATCAACTACTTCATCGACGCAACTACGCTCCCGATGGCCGCTGGTGGCTGCTGGTCATTCCACGCACTTTACGATCGCAAGTATGCGCCTCTCTTCACGACGATCCACAATGCAGCCACGCCGGAGTGCTCAAAACATATGAACGCCTTCGCCATCGCTATTACTGGTGCGGCATGTACAATTTTGTATGTAAATTCGTGCAGTGCTGTCCTGACTGCCAGCGACGCAAATCAACACAGCCACGTGCGACTGGCGCATTGCAGCCACTTCCATGCCCTGCCAAGCCATTTGATCGCGTCGGCGTTGACCTCTACGGTCCCCTTCCATTGACACCAGATGGTAATCGGTGGATTATAGTGGCGGTTGACCACCTGACACGCTACGCCAAAACAGCCGCTTTGCCGAGCGCTACAGCTCACGATGTCGCCTCTTTAATTTTACAATGCTTTATCCTTCGACATTGTGCACCTCGAGAGCTCCTTAGTGACAGAGGCCGCGCTTTCCTCTCCGAGGTCGTCGAAACTCTGCTTTCGGAATGCCACGTCATTAATCGGAAAACTACAGCATACCACCTGCAGACTAACGGGCTAACGGAACGGTTCAACCGCACGCTAGGTGATATGCCCTCAATGTACATGGCATCTGATCATAGCAACTGGGACCGTGTTCTCCCATACGTCACGTTCGCATATAACACCGCAATACAAACCACCACGGGATTCTCACCTTTCTTTCTTCTTTACGGACGTGAGCCTTCCCATACAATTCATACCCTACTTCCCTACCGTCCCGATGCTTCCGAGTGTCCACCTATCCCCGATGCTGCTCAACAAGCCGAAGAGTGCCACCAGCTCGCCCGTGCGTTCACCTCGGAAGAGCAACAACGCCAGAAAGAAAACCGTAGCACCTCTCTTCCGGATCCTAGCTATGCCTCAGGGTCTCTCGTGTGGCTTGCCATTCCATACCAAACTCCTGGACTCTCCTCGAAACTTGTCCCCCGGTACGAGGGGCCTTACACCGTTTTGAAGAAAACCTCTCCGGTTAATTTCCTAATTGAACCAGTTTCCCGATCGGACGACATGCGCCGGCGTGCACGTGACATCGTCCATGTTTCTTGACTGAAACCGTACCATGAGCCTCTGCTGAAACTTTTTAAGTCGCCAGGATGGCTCCTTTTTCAGCGAGGGCAATTGTGAAGAAGAAGATGTGCCTGCAGCGAGCAGCATCGCCAACGTCCGGCTCTCTCGCCTCGTGCTTCGGCTCGCTGCTGTGCCGGTCTCTGCTGGACGGTTCATCACGCTGTCTTGCCGTTGTCGTTTACTACTAATAAACCTCTTCGCACATGTTATAACACGCTGTGTCCCAATGTATCATCCTTGTTGTGTGTTCTTTTTGTATGTGTCTTGTGAAAGTGAAAAGAAACAGAAAACACCCTTGCCAGTTAACATTGCTGCCATCGACGCAACTTGTTCTTATATCTTTATCTATTCTAAAGAACCTTGTTAGAAACTGTTATTATTGGCTTATTGACACTTTCTTTTAATAGCCACATACTACGATCATGGTTGATTCCTGCGCTTCATTGTGACACGTGCTTGAGGCACAAAGGGCTTTCATTGCTAGCTAACAGCAGCGTTCAAAAGTGGCACTGTTCTTTATGCTGAAAGGCGAACTGTGCTGCAGGATGCAAGTCTGTAGCTTTCGAATAGGTGGTGTAGCAGTGTTGAATGCAGCGTGACGAAATTTTCGTGCGTGATGCCAGATGCAGAGATTTTCGAGAGTTGAAGTCGAGAAACTTTCTGAAGCTGGCAAGAGCATGCAAAAGGAGTTCACTAAAGGAATCATTAAAGTTCTAACAAAAGGGACAATGGAACGTGGCGCTTTTGTGTAGATTATTGCTTTCTCAACAAAATTACGAAGAAAGATGTTTACCCATTGCCTCAAATCGATGATGCCTTAGACTGCCTTCACGGTGCTACGTATTTTTTCACAATCGACCTTCGATCTGGCTGTTGGCAGATTGCGGTCGATGAGATGGACCGTGAGAAGACCGCATTCGTAACTCCTGGTGGTCTTTAGCATTTAAAAGTTATGCCCTTCGGTCTCTGTAATGCGCTGGCCACATTCAGAAGAATGATGGACTCATTGCTCTGAGGGTTCAAATGGTCAACCTGCTTATGTTACATAAACAACGTTATCGTTTTTTCGCCCACATTCGACTTCCATCTTGATCGCTTATCGGCGACTCTTGAAGTATTTCATCGAGCCAGACTTCAATTGAACTCTTCGAAATGCCACTTCGCTCGTCATCAAATAACCGTGCTTGGCCACTTCGTCAATGCTGCAGGAGTCCACCCGGATTTCGAGAAAATTCGCGCCGTCACGGACTTTCCTGTTCCAAGGTCTACAAAGGATGTTCGCAGTTTTGTGGGATTGTGCTCCTATATCCGACACTTTGTTAAGGACTTCGCAATCATTGCACGCCCACTCACAAACCTCCTGAAGAAGGACACCCCGTTTTCCTGGGGCGCTGATCAAGCCTCATCTTTTTCCCAGCTGACGACCCTCCTTGCAACACCACCGATTTTAACTCATTTCGATCCATCAGCTTCAACCGAGGTTCACACTGACGCTAGTGGGCACGGCATAAGAGCAAAACTATTGCAGCGCCAAAGCGGACATGACCATGTTATAGCATATGCAAGCTGGCTGCTATCTACCGCCGTGCGCAACTATCCATCCACGGAGCGTGAGTGCCTCTCTCTCGTGTGGGCAGTTGCCAAGTTTCGCCCATACTTATACAGGCATTCATTCCGAGTAGTCACCGATCACCACGCGCTTTGCTGGCTGGCCTCACTCAAGGATCTCACACGACGCTTCGTTCGTTAGGCCCTACGCTTACAAGAATACACATTCACCATAACGTACAAAACAGGGCAGTTGCATCAAGATGCGGATTGTTTCACCCGCTATTCTGTGGAAGAAGCCGCCCATACTAACACCTTTCCAGACCTTCTGTCAGTGACGCAGCTACTCAACCTTGGCCACGAACAACGCCGGGATGCTTCTCTGCGAGCCATCTTTGAGAAGCTCGAATTAATGCCTCACGATACATCTCTACAAATGTTCCTGTTCAAAGACGGCATCCTTTATCGCCGTAACCTTGATGCATATGGCCATGACATACTCCCCGGCATACCAGCATATCTTCGTGCGAATGTCCTCAACCAACTTCATGACGCCCCTTTGGCGAGCCACTTGGGCGTTTCTCGCATATACGACCGTGTACGCCATCGTTTCTTTTGACCTGGTCTTGCTCGTTCCGTTCGGCGCTACATCGCTGATTATGAGCCCTGCTAGCGCCGTAAAAAGCCATCTTCTCTACCAGCTGGATTCCTTCAGCCGATCGACATTAGCACTGAACCTTTTTTTCGAGTTGGCCTCGACCTACTTGGCCCATTCCTGATCTCCAGCTCAGGCAACAAATGGATTGCTGTAGCCACTGACTATGCGACACGGTACGCTATCACACGAGCACTTCCGACAAGTTGTGCAACCGATGTGGCGGACTTTCTGATATACGATATTATTTTAGTACACGGAGCTCCCCACCAACTCCTCACTGACAGGGGCCGGACCTTCCTGTCAGCTGTCGTTCACGAAATCCTGTGCTCTTGTTCTGCCAAGCACAAGTTTGCCACTTCGTACCATCCGCAAACGAACGGTCTTACAGAGTGCCTCAACCGGACCATAACTGACATGCTTTCTAAATACGTAGCGGCCGACCACCAGGACTGGGACTTCCATTTGCCTTTTATGACATTTGCGTATAATTCGTCGGGTTACGACACTGCCGGCTATTCGCCATACTATCTTCTGTACGGCCTAGAACCCGCCCTATCCTTTGACACCTTGTAGCCCTCGGTCACTGAATATGCTGGCGAAGCCATCGCGCGAGCCGACCACAGACGCCAACTCACCCGCAGCCATCTAAAGGCCTCAAAGGAGCTTATAAGACAGCTCTACGATTCCCATCATTGGAACGTGCACTTTTCACCGGGTTCACTTGTCCTTCTCTGGTCCCCCACTCAGGGTGTAGGTCTTTCTCAAAAACTGCTGTCATGCTACACTGGACCATACCGTGTCGTTCGTCATGTGACTGACGTTACATATGAGATCGTTCCAGTCGATCCAACATCATCATCGTCACCTTCGAGGGACATCGTGCACATAGCTCGACTCAAGCCTTATCACTATCCTTCCACCGAATGCGAGTAGCTCAAGCACTGTGACGGTGCTTCTACCGCCGGGGGTTATGATACAGAACAGCCGCAGCAGCCTTACTGCATGAAAGAAAAAGACGACGACAGTTGTTGCTGGTTGATGAAATGGCGCCATCTTGTTCGCCGAGCTCTGTGCATCGCATATAGCTTAATAAATAAGTTACGTGTAACAGCATCATTACTGACATGCCTGGGCGTTTGTGTTGTTTATTTCTGCTATAATTCTTAAGTGGCAGCATTGGATGAGTATCGAGGGTATGGTTCTGCGGCTATACATGTAGTTTTAAAAGATACCTGGTACCTAAGCTTGTGCGAATATTCAAATGCATTGAATATTCTAACGAATAGTTGAGTATTCGAATTCGCTTCGATTCGAATTATCGAATATTTTCAAAGTATTCGCAATTAGCAAATAAATGTATATTAGTTCGCCTGTAAAAGTGGTTTCACTGCAATGTAGAGGTGCTAAGTCCTGAAAACACCTATCCAAAAAACATTCACCTTGCCGTGAAGCCCCCCTTCAAATTTAAAGGGGCCCTGCAACAATTACTGAGCATAGTCAGGAAACGCTGCTGATCGGTAGCTGAGGCTACCGAGAATATGCGAGGCAAATATTATAACGCAGCACGCAGCCTGTAATTCAAAATAAACTTTAAAAGCTATAAATTGCTTTCTTCCCTCGGCAAATGACACTACAAGCTCAAAAATCACTAGTCACAGCCAAGAAGGAATATACGGCTCTGGTCACAGCCATTGGCTGATTTGAGCATGGCACGCTCGTCGTTACCGGAGCCTCCACGGGAGACTGCCGCTTGACCATGAGTATGTGAGCGATCACACTAAAAAGCCGCATATTCGAAAAATAAAAAATAAATACGAGCTCAAGGTCCCGAGGTGCGTGTGATGTATCTTCTTTCACCGTGCCATTCCTCTCTGCTTAGATTCCAACTATTTCGTCGGGACGAGAAGAGAGAATGCAATTACAGCGTGCAACAAATTTTTGGAACTCCGCTCATACTGGACTGATTCTAGAAACTTTGCAGCGGTAAATTTGTGAGGCTCCATGGTTACTTAAAAAAGTGTTGCAGGACCCCTTTAAAGAAACAAGTTACCCTCAAATCAATTCTTTATTTTTTTAGGCTTGTTATGACGGCTTATATGCTCCAAGTATAATAAATTTTAAAACGTTAAGTATCTTACAGGTTATCACTCACATCCTACCAAAACTGCTACTTGCAGTTGTTTCGATTTCTTTTGAACAACAAAAAAAAACAAAACAAAGGCATTTGCGTAAAGTCCCTGTTTCAATTCAAAAGAAATATGCGGGTTGGTTAGGTCATGATAAATATTCTCTTGTTTTTTTTTTATGTCATACATACCATTCGAATTCGAATCAAAATTATTTGATCAATATCACTACAGTGAAATCTCGGTAGAACGAACCCCACATTAACGAACATTTCAGATTAATGAGCTTTCAAGAAATCCCGTGCCGACTGCTAATGGTTTAAATGTAAAATTATTTCACTACTACATACTTCAGAATACCGAACTTTTCAGAATAACGAGTGTTAATTTACTTCCACGTTATACCAACAATGCCTCAGTGCTACGAACTGATGTTCTGAAATTCGTCGCGACACCGGAGCGGTACGCAAGCAGACGACAAAGCGAACAGACGCCTTGCTTCTCGAAAGACGCGCAAAAGTGCAAAAAAAAAAAAAAAAAACACGAAAGGGAGACTTTTTTCCTTTTTTGTTGAACCGCCGATGCTGCAGGTTTACAAGCGCAGAGGCGAGGGCAACACGGGGAGGGCAAGGTCAGCGAGGCAGAGTGGGAGTTGCGGAGCAGGAAGCTTAAGCACGGAAAACCTGAGACAGCGAGAGAACAGAAAACGAAACGCGAAAAAAAATTTTTTTAACGCTTTTTTTCTTCGGGGAAGAAACTATGGCAGTCGCGATGTTTCGGGTTTTTCTTTGTCACTACTACATGTGCTTTAGGAGGCCTTGTTTGTCAGTCGTGTTCATCTCTCTACGGTGATTACTTATCACAACCGCAAAGCAAGTCAGCGTTCGCGCTGCGGTGCTACTACAAATGAGCTCATCTCTGCTTGCGACGAAGAAGCGGACGCAGTTTTCACTGCGGCCTCTGTCAGCCTGCCACGGATTACGCGGGCTCCTGCCTACACAACAGTACACAACAGAATTACCACGTAATGTCAAATCGCTTTACAGTGAACCTCAGATTAAAGATTTTTTTCAGTGTAATGACTTTTTTTGAAAATCCTGCTCCACATGTCCTCTGGCTTTATGTAAAAATATTTCACTATATATTTTAGAATACCGAATGTTTCAGAATGGTGTATCAAATTTTATCCCCCTTATATCTGCACAACACTTCAAGATAACGATAGTAAAAAGTTTCTTGCCGCTGCGCAAATAAGGGCAGCTTCGTACCTGCCATTATCATGATCATCATCAGTACGCCCACATATTTCTCCGTGCGCCTGCCCTATTCAAATCTGCGTTGTTCTCTATTGCCATAATCATCGCCTGGTATTTGTTTTTTGCGTCAGGCTTTGCCCCGCGGCTTTTATTTTTGTTGGGCAGCTTTATTTGCGTGCTTGTTACATGGCTGTTTTCCAGCTCTTGGCTGGAGGGTGAACGTTCAAGATGAGCTCTAGAAGCAGCATGCAAGGAAGGCTACAACAGTGAAAAATGCACCATGAGTGACCTATGGGTTGAAGTCCCCGATGATTACCTGTGCATACTTCCCTAACGCTTGAACACTATGCGCACTGTGATGACGAAGCATGCGCGTCAGCTCAGCTGACGACCGATAAAATCCATATCATTTGTCGTGATAAGCAAACTGTGACATGAGCAAAGACAACATTGAAACAGAGCACGTGAACCAACGCAAGGAATCGTATTTAATATTGATGCTTCGCAGAGTGTAATAAGAGTGCATATGCTTAAGCGTTTGTTTTTCAGCAGTCGAGCTGCCCCACATCAGGATAGATCGCGCTTTTCCTCAAATAAACGTGCACTGATCCTGAAATATTTTGCGTATGTTTCATGCGCTTCTCAGAACATGACGTGGTCGCGAATGTATACATAGCATAGGTAGGGAACTCACGTAGTTGTGTTTACAAACTTTGTGCAAGTTTATGTTACTTTCACTGAAACGACATTTCAGTGAAAACTAAATTATTTTTAGTGGTCCCTTGAGATTTGTTGTATGGAGAGTTCACTGTATTTGATACCGCAAGCTTTTCTAAGAGGCATGAGGAAACGTTTCATAAATTCTGGGAATTAACAACCTTATGTACAGTCAAATCTCGATAATTCAAACTCAAAGGGGCCCGAAAATGTGTTTGAATTAAAAGAAGTTCAAATTAATGAAAGCTAAATAAATGGAGGGCTCTCCATGCATCCATGCAGTGATGCATGTGCATTGAGCTAACACACGAGGGGGGAAGTTTTAGAAGACTTACATTTATTCACAAATCACAGGACATCCGTTATTGAAGTAATCGGTGATGCGCATCTGCACACGTTTGTCTTGCAGCGAGTCAATTTCGCACGCAGCTTGCAAAGCAATTCTACTTCGGCTTCAGCATCCTCTTGGCAAGAGAGGTTGCATGCGAAAATGTCCAGAGCTGACACTTTCTAAAGACGGCGATAACGACTGCTGCGTAGCAGAGCCTCCCGCTCTCTGCTACACAGCCGCAGCATGGCCAGCACGTGGCGAGAATGAAAGAGTGTATCCAGGCGAAGAGAATTTTAGAAAAAACTAACACTCCACGGCAGCTTTTTTTTTTTTTCTTGCTCTCTTCATGTGCGGGGTTGAAAGGAGAAGGGTCACGTGGCAGGGAAGGGAAAGGGGGAAGCGTGGCACCCGCACATAAAAGATTCCCCCCCCCCCCCAAGGCACAGAGCCGTGCTCCTGCAAGGGGCAAGGGCTGCAGAAGATAGTGCCTTTTTCGTTTCCTTCAACCACACCATCATTCAACCCAGCGACGCTTTACGCGGCAGGGACGAAAAGGGAGAAACGTGACACGGGCGCGTTGCAGATTGGCGTTTGAGAGACAGCAAACATTCCACCGCAGCCTTTTTTTTTCCTTTTCATTTCGCTCGCGGGTAGCGTTGAGGTGTCGCAGGTGCCGCGGCGGGATTGGCCAGGGTGTTGAGAGCATTTTCGGAGCGCCGTTTGTTTGAATTAACCGTCGGAAGTGGTTGGGCGTTCGAATTACCGGGCGTTTTCACCCATTGGAATACACATAGCCTTGACGGGACCTCATAGTGAATTCGAATTAACCGGAAGTTCGAATCCAGCGTGTTCGAAATCATGAGATTCGACTGTACAATATGAAATTGCACTGCGAACTTATCTTCTTCGTTGCACACGCTCTTGCACACAAAAATATATGGCTACCGCGAAAAATGTATCAACAAGGTTCCACTGTACTGCCAATAAATGGCAGGGCAGCAAATGAGGTAGGTTTATATTTCACTTTCAACTATAACAGAATTTGAAAGAGCACTGTGCAATATTGCAAAGTGGAAGAAAAAATAAATTTCTACTCTTTGAACAACATCGTGTGTGTTGTACTCCAGAATGAACACAAGGTGGTCGTACCTTCTCGTATTCCTCCTTGCTGCTGAAACGCTCCTTCTGAATCCTGGTCATGTACAGTACATCCGTGTCCGGCAGAGCTGCTTCCAGGCTCTCAAAGTTCTCCTGCTCAAAAGAATCCAGCAAGAGGTCCAGATTTACACCATGTGCGACCATGAAATACATACAAATTCTGCCGTAAAACAATGCATAAAAAAAAGAAGAGATTAGAAGAGTTGAAGCAGGCGTCAGTCTTTTGGAGCAACTTTGGGAGTATAAAAAATAGGGTTCTGGAGCAGCTTTGGAGCAGTAGAAGGGCGTTTTAGAGCAGCTCCGGAGCACAAAAGGCGTGTTTTGTAGCATAATTTAGTTATAGAGCAAATGTCTCGGGTCACACATCTCTGTTAATTAAAATTTTCACTTTCTCTTTGCTTTCTCACAAATATAAAAAAAATTTCAGTGGTTTTTACTAAGCATTCAAGTGCCAGATTTACCCCAAGTTGGTATATATATCAAGCCTTGCAACATCACAGCTGAAAGCATAGCAACTCAACAAAAAAACATAAGCAGTGCTCTAAACAGCTACAAGACCTCAGACGAATAAAAAAATTTTAACGTTAAAATGTTGCAATGTTCAAAATGTGATTAAAACACCACATACAACATGAGCAGCAACTTAAGACTAGAGATTAACTAATGTAACAAAAGTTAACTTCATACTAAATTAATTGGCCTTAATAACAATAAACGTAAAAACTTGTGTTCCAGTGAAGTGGCACAGCTGACATGAGAACTGCAAAAAAATAATTTAGATGGGCTCACCACGCCATTGCTAGGCAAATAAGTGAATTTGTTTTTATTAGGATACGAACTACATGGACACTTGACGGGCTTTCGCCGTCGCCGCCATGCTCCGCGTAAACTACAAGTTCGTAACATTCCCCACGCATCGTATGTTCTACTCGCGCGTAAAATTGCGCAAGCTGGGGTGGTGAGCGCTGCTCAAGCAGAGATTAAACGAGGCGGCCGATCTGCGTCGCTCGGAAGGTGCACGCGATAGAGCATCCCACGGCTTGTTAGACCATCCGTCATGTGCTGAGGCAAAGATGAAACACGCCGCTCGTTTTGAACGAGCATGAAAAAAGACATGGGGGAAAAAAGGGGGTGTTTGCGATAAGCTGGCGAGTGCGCTATCGGCAAGCATTAGCACGAGACTCGCAAATGGTTTTAAATGGTGCGCTCTCATCGGGAAGAGATTGTGAGTTAAGAGCATTTCTCCCTGGAGCGGCCGTACTTATTATCTTACACCAGCGTTTTGCAGTGTCGCAATGTCAGATCTAAATAAGTTAGCTTTCAACCTTCGTATTGTCATGGGGCAGTGATGTTGACAAAGGCAGCAGCCGCTGTTTTTATGAGTTAACATTATTTGGGCAAACCTGTGCACAGAAAACGATACGTCACTCTACAAGCAATACACGCTATAGACCGATAGGTGCTTGCCGTCGATAATCTGCCGAACAGCAACTGCGTCGGCACTTGTACATGTGCCATGGAAAATTCCGGCATTATCGCTAGCAACTGTGCAAGTTCTACAACAAACTCTACGCATTGTACGCGTAATCTTATTGGAAAGTTTGAAGATTATCTAAATTGTTTGCAGTCATTCCGGCACGGTTGGCACAAGGCAGCGTTACACGCTTAATGTTGCGGCAGGAAAAAAAAAAAAGAAAAGAAAAAAAAAAAGAAAAGCGTGCGGCGTTACCTTTACAGCATTACAAATTCTTGCTACTGCAGTCACCACTTCGCCTGTGAAACTGATTTTTTTTTTCTTTCAGTTCATATGGTTCGGCTAAGAGCTTTGCTGCTAAAAGATATATAGAGTCGCATAATGAGGTATGCACACAAACGCCACCTTAACAAAATTCATGCGTAAACCGAAATACGACGTGACCAAACTAATTTGATGTGGATGTGGTTGCGTCCTTTGTGTAGCCTACGTGTGTTGCTCGGTCGATGATAAAACTACTAAATTTGGCGCTGTGAACGCAACGTACAGTTTAGGCGCAGCACATCAGATTGGCGCAGAATGGTGCAAATGTCACAGCACTTCCACCCCTGCATTAGGATGAATAACGAAAACAGCAAGACATAACTGGCACAGTTTCACAAGAAACAGCAGCAGCAACTTAAAGTTAGAAGCAGTGCAATCTATCTTCACTTGCATAATGATCACACATTCTAAAAAACATTTACCCTTATGAGCGGTTCAATCAATATGAAACAAAATTTTCAATTTCGAAAGTGAAATAAGCGGCAGGTCGGCACAACACTTGAGCGATCCTCTCACCTGAGTGATTCCCTGCGCAGCCACGACATCTCGCACTGACTGTGGCATGCCCAGATTAGCTGGGGCCACGTACCGCAGTTGAACGTTGTAGTGGGTAAGAAGCCGTGCCAGGGAATGCACTGTGCGGCCATGCTTTAGGTCACCCACGAGTGTCACCTGCATCACATTTCCAAGCCACAACACACATACAGTCAAACCTCGTTATAACGAAGTTGAAGGGGGAGTCATAATTACTTTGTTATAACCATTAGTTCATTATAGACAATATCTATTTCTACCGGCAATTAGCCAGTAAGAGAGAATCAGAGAATGGTGCACACCAACGAATATCACAGTAGCCCGCGACGCAGAGAAAAACGGCCATCGAACGGCAGAAAATAGCAAAATAGCAAAGAACGATGGCCTTTACTTCCACCAAACTCAGCACAACAGCTGGCAGATCACTTCGCAGAAAAATAGTCCTTAATATTATTGACTCTGCCGACTCTTCCTCACGCGGATGACTGCTTTTTCAGCTGCAGCAGCTATTTCAAGTCCGTCCTCGCCGTCATCGTAAGCACTAAAGAAGCAGCACAGCAGGTCTGTCACATCCAGCGCTTGCATGGGCGTCGGCTTTGCCACCATTAGGCTCCGGGGTGTAAACTTATTCATCACTATCGTCATGCACGCCCATCACTGTGGGCCCAATTTGCGCATCTCCGGTTGTCGCTGCGTCAGCATCAGCATCGACATACATGCAGAAAGTGTCGCAGTCAGTCATAACGCCGGCGTCAAGGAGAGCGTCCCACGACGTCCCCTGGGCCTGGTCGCCTGTGAGACCCAGCGACATTGCGAAAATCTTCGGCCACTTTTTTTTTTTTTTTTCTCGACGGCTTTCGACATTGCCGACTTCTGCTTGAATGTTTATTTTTGTGCTTAGGTTTGCCGCTGCCATTGTCTATTTTGTGTCTAGCGGCAGAAACTGATAGAGGTGGTGTGGCTTTTTCACAACTAATGACAAGGACGACGCCACGATCTCCGCCGCCTGGCGGCGTGCAAGACCCAAGCGTGGTCTGTGGCCCCGGTGTGGAGCAGAACGGGAGAAGGAGGTCAGATGCGCGAGCGGGTCGAGGAGTTCTACAGGAAAGGGGAGACTGGCTCACGCGCACGCTCGCGGAGTTGCCGCAAAGGCGAGTCCATTAGTTCTCGAAGAAAAGGGAGGCAGGGAGACTCGCTCCCACACACGTGTTTGCAGACTTGGTAGGCCACTGTCTCACTGTCATGGGTTTAAATCCCAGTAGAGCCACGGAGAAAATTTTGCTCTAAGCCTTGGCAGTAGTGAAGTCGCAGGGATGCTATGACGAGAATAGCTCATGTATGTCGTCATCATCGTCAAACAAACAAAAAAGTTGGATAGGATGAACTTTTGAGCCCTTATCTGTAGCCACAGCTGAATATTGCAATATGGCACTACAAGTTTTCAGAACAAAGTTCTCGTGCCCATTCTTTTGTTCAACGTTGACTAGCCTCGCTTGTTGTCACCGAGAGAAAGAACACAGCAAAAGACGAAAGTGAATGCAGATTGCAGAGAGGGTGGCAAAAGGCAATGAGAAAACCAGATTGCGATAAATACTATAAGATGGGGCCAGAGTGGTGAGTGGGGTATGGGATTATTGTAGGGAGTAGCTGCTTTGAATATTTTAATTAATATACCTGTATTCAAATTTGTTTCAACTTGAATTTGAATAGCTGAAAATTTCAAAGCATTCAAAATGAACAAATAGGTAGTTGTATATTGATCTGCCTGTAACCTCCTGTAAAGGTGGTGCCACTTGTTAGAGAGACGCTAAGCCACGAAAGCACCTACACAAATGTGTAATAGTCTGCATGTAACCTCCTGTAAAGATGGTTTCGCCACTGTAATACAGCACTAAGCCATGAAAACACCTATCCAGGCATGATCCGCACTGCCATGAAGCCCCACTTCAAGGTTTCAATAAGCAAACATATTACCCTCACATCCATTATTATTATTTTTTCTATTAGTTTAAAAGCTTGTTGTACTCGCTTATATGCTCTAAGTACAGTGAACTATAAAATGTAACATATTTTGCAGCTTATCCCCTGCATTGGACCGGAACTTAAATCATGCTACTATTCAAAGTTCCACTTCTTTTGGGCCAAAAGGAACGGCCTTTACACAGGCCTTGTTTTAATTTTAAAAAGGTATTGTGCCAGTTACTTGGGTAATGACGAATACTTTTATTTTTATCTTTATAATATGCGATATGTACTAGTCAATGTCTATTTGCAATTATTCGGTTATTCGCTTTGAATACACTTCAAACCTAATATTCACTATTTGCACAAGCCTACAAATGCAAATTAGGGAAGTAAAAATCGGTGAACGTTTACAGCAACTGAAAAAAATTATGCTGGTGACCTTACCGTAAGGTTGTTGACTGTGCCAATCTCTTCCCGGATGGTGTAGACGTCGAGGAGTGCCTGCGTTGGGTGCTCGCCAATGCCATCACCAGCGTTGATCACAGGCTTGCGGCAATGCTTTGAGGCACGCTGTGAGAAATGAACTAAAACTTACACTCTATCTCATACATAGCAGACAGTGCTACAGAGGTTAGCGAGGCACCTCTCCTAACTAACACTCGCAAACGAGCTCCACACATGTACCAATTCATGATATGCGTGGGTATCATTGCAAATAACATAAGGTATGATACTTCTAAGCTGTCAAACACGGCAGTTGAAGCACTGCAGGTCTCAACCTATTTTGACGTACTAAGTGGAATACATAATGTGTTTCCACAGTCCTCAGTGCAATTCAAGTTTCAAAGAGGACAGAACTGCTTAAAGATAAAGTAGCCTCAGCACAACTCTGGTCAAGAAAGAACACGAGATGAAAGCATCCTTCCTGAGAGTATCAGTTTGCAATAAATTGCATGAACTGTTTATCAAGTAACAAGCCATGCATCAAGTCCAGTGAACATTTGTTAACCAAGCTCATATGCCTTGAAATGTCGGTTAAATAAATTTTTCTTGCAACACAATCTGGACAACTCAAAATTTTGATGGAAAAAGCACCCTAAGAGGTCATTCCGCTAAGGTGTGTCGTCTTAACATCATCAAAAGAGGAGAAACAAAATTCTGCATAGCAACCTGGCTGTGGTGAGGCAAACCTACACTCTTAAGTCGGGCTCCACAAACCGGCACTCACAACTTATTTATTTTTTTCCCTCTTTTCTGTAAATCACACTTGTGAGCACTTGCTCTGCTGCCAGCCAATTTATTGTGGCTTCACGCCGCAGGGGTTACATGACCTTCACATTTACAGTAACACCTCATTAACTTGAACTTGTATATCTCGAAAAATCGGATAAGTCAATTTTCCATAGCACCAAACATTTTCCTATATGTCCCATGTATATTTTCCCCTTTATCTCAAAGTATTTTTGGGTTGGATTGAGAATAACCTGAAATCTTGACTGAGAGTGGAACGAAAATTCCGCCGCCGGACCATTTCACAAGATTCATGCGATGCTGCCAGGCCTGAAGTCCATCAATATTTTTTTTCTTATTTAGCCGCACCTGTCACTTCGTCGACGCTTTCCTCGAACGCAAAGCCCGCAAAGTCTCTGCCCAATGACGTCACATATCAACTTAGTCAAGCAACCCTGTGGCACGTCATGTGATACATGCGCTAAGCAGGGAGGCCCTCTGCCCACGCTTCGCATAGTTTGTCTCGTTCGTTTTGTGCAGCGCAGATGATTTTCCCTGAGGTGTGATTTCCATTTATCTGCGCAAACCACGCGATATGAATTTTTCACCGACTGAGTGCTGTTCTCGTGATTTCCCCTGAGCTGTGATTTCCGTTGATCTGTGCAAACTGAGCGGTACAGATTTTTCGCTGACTGCGAGGAGCGGCAACTTAGTGTGAGTGTCGCAAGCATGGTGTGAAAGTATCGCAACGGCTACTAACGTAGGGGACGGCAGAGACGACGGCGATGACGAACCAACTCAAGGAGTGCCGACATTTTACGAGACTAGAAATTTGCTGCGCTTGCTTCAATATAAGGTGGAGTGCAGCGGTGAGGAAGATCGACTGATGCAGTGTGTCAAGCAGCTGGAGGATGCCTGCCTAAGCCCGAGCACGACCGCAAAGCAGACAACTATTAGACAGTTTTTCTCAAATAGCAGTGCGGCAAAATTTAGCCGGTTAATGTCTCCAGTGCATTAGTATTGTCTTTCTCTTTGAAACCTGCACGAGAATAAAGATTAGGAACTGCTGCTGAAAAGTCGGTAAGTAGTAGTGATTTTTCTGAAAAGCGCTCATTTTTTCCGGCGATTAGCGCAACTTTGCCCATTTCGAAAATCCGTTTATCTCGAATTTTTTTTTTGGTTGTTACAACTTCGAGTTAACGAGGCAGTACTGCATTTCCTATTTTACCCTTTTCGTTCGGGATGTCAGTTGAGCATCAAGCATTCGCAGTATGACTGGCACTTTTGAGCAGGTTAGCCCACGGTTCGCTGGTAAGATTATGCCTTCATAAAGATGCTTACTTCAACGTTAATGCATAAGCACAGATAAGAACATTGACAGTGAGCCATAAACATGTCGAACACTAGCATCAGCAAGACACACGAGTGCTGTCTTGGCACAGTACCAGTAACAATGCTTGCCAGTACCGATAAAAATGCTGCCGGTAACAGGCAAGGTGCAAGTTACTGAGGTACACAAAATTTGTTATTACTGACAGCCTTCCTGAAAGCCTTTAAAAATGGGCTTCATTTTTGAGATTACACTTATTTTGGAACATCATTTATCTAAATTTTTTTTTTATTACAAGAGAACCCCTTTATAAAAGACAAGTGCCAGAGGGAAGGGCTTGTTCCTTTTATGATGCATCTTTTAAAAGCAGGATTCCACATTCTCCTCATCTGGTTTACATATCCCTATTTCTGTGTTGCACAATAGTGTCTCTTGTAAGCAGGGTACCACGTATGCATTTTCTTATTAGCTCTTATACCCAGTTGTCTCTTATATCAGAGTCTGTTATAAAGGGGATCTGGCTGTACTCGTTTGTCCGCTACATCGGTGCGGTTTATAAAGGAGACCAACTGCATTCGTTTTTTAGTTGATAGGGTATTCTTGTCCAGCTACTCGCACTGGGTTGGTCAGGCTAGACACAAGTTACGAGCTGAAACACCCTCCATAGAAAAGTAACACGACAACAAGGACATGCATGCCTTAAATTTTTTTTTTTATTGAGAAATGAATACGAGAGATTATGTGCCGTCACGGTATATTGAAAAGGAAAACAGTATTCTTACCATAACAGCTCCAGGTTGTGGATGCCTCAGCACCACCACGTCGCTGTAATTTGACATGACAGTAATGGTGTCTGTGGAAAAAGAATGGCCGAGAAAAACCAATGCTTTCAGAAGGAGGGTGAGGCAGTCAGTTTAACACGTGAAACATCAAGCAGGGCAGCAGGCGATTCCGAGAGCCATGTTGGTACATCTTTGCGAAAAATTGACCACCGAACAAGAGGGGACATGCTAAGGACCACAACATAACATGAATTAGTGGGGCGGCAATTAATTTGCTCCTGTAGCTCATGCAAATTATTTAGTGCATACGTGCTGCACAAACCATATTTGCACAATTGTTGGTTGACATGTTTCGAAACTCGTACTACATGTACCCTTAGTAAAGGCAAGAGAAATGGGAAAGCTGGAGACATCACGATGTGGTTACTGATTTGTGTTTGCTTTCGGGCTCTACCTATCGCAAATGGATATTCTGGCCATTTCAATGGAAAGCTTTTCAACTTCTTATTATCTTTTACTGTGCACACCATAGAGTTATTACATATGGCATGCGTGGCATGACCTGTATGCCTCAATGGAAAGCGTATGGCATACATGGCTCTTGTGGGTGTGTCAGTAAGAGCTGCTGTCCTGATAAGCACCAGTAGTCTATGGCAAACAGTGCTGATTTGCTCAGAGGCTGTCGGTAATTTATGAAAGAGCCTCACCTTTTGCCTCTTTGGAACATTTGTTTCAACTAGAGCTATTCAATCATATGAGTTGCAAAGCTCCTCATACACTCCATGTATCGAAATTCGGACACGACATGTAACTAAATTTGGACACGTCAACAGAGCAGAAAACAAAACGGAATGGTAGCCACCCTGCCGCCGGCGCAACATGCACCCGCAACTAGCGTGCACCGCCGTCCGACGCTGCATTTTTGTCTTCAAATTTGTCGCAGTGTACTTCACTGAACATCTGCTGCACAGGGAACAATCAGCCGGTACGCTAGCTAAACAGCCAGTTGTAAAACTTAGTTGGTAGAGCATGCACTGGAGCATAGGTACCGAGCAGCTGGACTACACTTCAGCGTCGATGCATGAGCATTCGTTATGGAAGAAAACAAGAAAAGCTTTGGGCTACAAAAAGTTTGTCATGCATTTCACAGGCCAAAACAAAGGCAGTTCACCCTTGTGAAGAGAGAAGTTCTCGAATAGGTTTAGAGGCCGTTATACTGTATGGGCAGATGAAATTAGGTTGTTTGCGGGTATAAAGTGGCAGGAGCAAGCACAGGCCGAGTTGACTGGCGAAACATGGTAGAGGCCTCTGTCTTGCAGTGGGTGTGGTCAGGCTGATGATGAAGATGATACTGTATGGTGAAGTAGCCCACTTTTTACAGAGACTACAGGACCAGGAGGACATGGCACTGGTATATAGGCTCCATAGTCCTGCCACTGAGTTTAAAGCCAGTAACCGTTGGACGTAACGATAATTGTTGAGGTTTAACCTCCCAAAACCGCGATGTGATCATGAAAGACGCCGTAGTGGAGGTTCTTAAACGTGCGCCTGAATCTACGCACACGGGCCTCAAGCATTTTACTTCCTTCGAAAATGCAGCCACTGCGGCTGGGATTCGATTCCACGAGGCCGTTGGACAGTGAGTTTCTTAATACAGCCAAGCAAAACTTTTGCTGTTATAACTCCCATGACTTTTTTTTTTTTTTTTTCCTCCCGCGCAATGAACCCTTCCCCCAAATTGGCGTCAACTTTTCTGAGGAGAAAAAAAAGTGGGTTCATTGCGTGAGTGAATACGGTAACAAAGGCCGGTTGGAAACAGTCATTTGATACCTTCGAGTGACTCGCCCTTCTGCGTCGACGACGTGGCCTGGTCCATGTAGATCACCGAGCCTCCTAGCCGCTGCATGGCTGCGGCAAAGCTGCAAGATGTCCGCGTGCTCACCTCGTAAAACACAGAGGCCATCACCTTGCCCTGGTCGAAGGTTGAAAGGGAAACACGGTCTCGTAAATGTCCAGACTGTCATTTATATCAGTAAATCAATAAAAAGTACTCAAAATAAACAAGAAAACTTCCAAAACAATAATAATGAGAACTGACAGACAATTATGTCAAAGGAAGTATTATTAGAAGTAATTATAATGTAAAGGTGAAGAAAGAAAAGTTGATGATAAGATAACTTATCAGAATAGGGACCAAGAGCTCCTCAAGCTACCCAGAGCAGCTTTTTTCTTGGCCCCTACCATCGTAAAAAATTTTTACAATGTAAATAAAGAATGAAATGGGATAGAACTTGCCATAGGTAGAGCCAAACCCGCGACCTTATAATTACGCGTTCTATGCTCTAGAAACTGAGCTACCACGGGGGCTATCCCCCCATCAACTTTATTGGGTATGTATGTGCTTGTACAACAAATTTGTACAGAGCGTGCCCCTGGCCACCTCTTCTTTTTCGCCTCCGAACTCCAGCTTCAATCTGTTTTCTACACACGGCACTAAGATACTTCGATACATTTGTTGTACATTGGAACTGCAATGAAGTGCCGCTAGTGAATGCTTGAAATAGAGTTTTCCTTCAAGTATAAATCCTGTGAGTAAATGTTCTTACATGGTAGTGTTAACGCCTTAAAGAGGTACTAACACCTCTTTTTTTTAGTAAAGGTGAGTTTACTGTGTCATACAAATTTGTATACAGAGACAGCTCTGAGCAAGTATGACGCTCAGCAAATGCAGATAAGGTATTGTCACGGGCTAAATAGATGCCTGAGGATGATGACGACGAAGTGCTGAACGGGAACGTGCTCGGACTGCAGCAGTGTCGTACGCATTAGCTCGCCAGTATATTCGCCAGTACGCATTTGCTCACCAGTGTATACTTTATTCCCTGTAACAGTATTTTATTTTGATAATAAAGTAAATTTTCTCGTGGCCACCAACCAATACGTGATCCTACTGCTGTGCCAAATGCGCCAAAGTGCACTACATTAGATTTACTGCGTCATCCTGATAATATAAATGGGAATTGCGCCAAAGTCGGATTTGAGAGCGTCTCTCCCACCTTTTTCTTTCTATCTTCTTTCCTTGCTGTCCTGTCTTCTAATCATTTCAGTTGCTTCCCAGTTTTCGTAGGCGACCCGGGTTAACCTTGTGTTCTATATCCAGCCTTGGATATGATATATTGGGTTATAGCAGCTATGTATAGCTGGCATCTACTTGTGTTACCCGAACATTGTAGTATCCCCTTGTTGGGCTGAATGGTGGGGTGCTACCATAGCTGCTGAATCATCACACATTTCATGGGTACTCCCTTTCCTCCACTTTGTGATCACTCTCTCAAAAGAGTGCGCACCGAAGTGACATCAAGCTTTTTCCCGTCGTACAAAGACAATTTCCCCCCTTATCATGTAATCCACAGCAAGCAAACAAACAAGCCAGCGAGATGTGTCTCGCCTTTCCTTGGTGCCAAATGCCTCTGAGAAAAACTAGGACCAGGATATAAAATTGGTAAAGTGCCAAGCAGCGGAGAGCTTCGTGAGATATTTTGTAAATCCCAACATGAGAAACTTGCCAGACGTGAGAAATTCAGAGATATCTCTATAACTGTGACGGCGCACAAACCAATGAATACGATTCGTGGTGTAGTGACAGACAATGACCTCATTACATTGAGTGTATTCCCAGGCAGGATCATTGAACGGATGGAAAGAGCAAAATGCGATTATAGTTAAGGGGGGACACTGTACTTGAGACAAAATGTCAGATATTTTCATGCGTTTGTAAAGAAAATTCACAGTGTGATTGAGTTTTTGATGCTGATTTCAAGAATGCAATTACTGTTCCTCTAAGCCAATTAGTTTTCGAGATATCTTAAAATTAATTACCTATTGTTTGCCAGTATAATGAGTCAGGAAATTTGCATTGCAGAGCTACTATTGGCACATGCCAGTATACTAAAGAACGTAAGCTACACAACAGTAGGAGTGCTTTTTTTATTTGATAATTTTAGCAAGGTTTGTCGCACCTTACACTTCAGTGTTGCAGACACGCCTACTTTATGCTCCAATTTCTGGCAAAAACTAAATTTTTAGAAGATATTAATCAAAAATTCACACCTACCATTGTGTAAACTGAAGATACAGCTACATGTCACAACAAAAATGACAGTCCTAGCTGCTCTGGAGGCAGAGATATCTTTTAGACAAGTTTGCAACTGCAGCAAAATTTGAATCCTGAGAAATCATGCAAAAAGACAAGTCCAATTTGGGCAGACAGTAGCATGGAAAAGCTGTTTATTTACAATGATTTGCAAATTCAGCTTTCTCAGTAGGCGCCAGGCATGTAGTCCTGTTTTGTGTCACCTAAATGGCGTTTTTTCAATGCCCGCTGCATGTTTTCCGCAGAGGCACACTTGCGAGCTGATGCGGTGGCCTTGGGCTCGTCTGCCAACTAGGCCGCTTACCTGTTCGGTGACGCCTATGTGCGACAAATGTGCCTATGTGCGACAAATGTGCGTGCATAATCTGCTATCCGTCCTATAACAAAGCAGTTTTCGGGCTTGTCCAGATTGAGTTGTTGATGTCGCAGACCGAACTCGTGCCCTCGCTCATCAATTTCAAGGCTCCAAGAGCAGCGAGGTGTTAGTTTCCGATTCACGTAATATTGCCACTTTCGAGTGGAGGCCACAGTGCAATCTGTTCATCGTTGCGAATTCGTCGTTACAAGCACTCTACCTGTTGCCAGTAGCCTTCGTTGCATGGGCGGCGAGCACGTTCACTGTAAACGGATTGATTTTCTGCTGTTTGCCGACGCGTGGCGAACTCCACTCTAGCGACCCGTCATGCAGTTCACGTCAAATGGGGGGAACCTGCGGCATCGGCGTGTTTAGCGATAAGACTGCGCTTCCGTTCCATCGTTGCAAAGATTGCTATCTCTCGTAGCTTCACTTTTGCTTTTTTACTTGCCGTTCTGTAACTGTTGAAGCTCCAAAACACTGGCACTTTCAGTGACGTTGTTGACAACCGACAGGCTCGTACGTTAGGCTCGTACGTGAGTTAGGCCTACACCAGGGACTCGGCGACCACCGTTGAACGCAGCGAGTTTGCTATCTTCTCTGTCTTGAGTGATAGCGGGGTTTTTGAAGTTTACAGCGAACAAACGATTGTTACACCCGCTTCACAAATTAGTGCGCCGAGGAACTTCTTTACTGCGGCAGGCAGTCGACAGCACCATGACAAAATGGCACATGTCCGTGCACGTCGCGATGAAAAAGCAGACGCCGGAAACACCACTTGGCCAATCGGGTGCTGGGTTCCTGGCCATAGGGGCATTGAAGGCAATGTTCTTGCTGACAGAATGGCTACTACCATAGGAACAGAATCTATAAAACTTTCTGTAGGTCTTCCTGCCTTAGATCTTAAAACATTTGTGCGTAGAAAGGTGTAGGACTACTGGAAGCAATTGTGGAATACTAGGGCTTCGAACAAACTTCAACTAGTCAAACCACAAATAGGAAAGTAGCCTCCTTGTAGTAAAGTGCAACGCATTGAGGTCACGCTCTGCCGACTAAGAATAGGCCATACATACGATACGTGACGAGCAGCGATTGCTTAGTGGTTAGAGCATCCGCCTCGCATGCAAAAGGTCCGTGGTTTAAATCCCGGTGCCGCGCAGCTCCCAACCGGATAAAAAAAAATCCGCATGGTGATGGAACTGCATTACGAGGCCTGGGGTGCAGCCTCACCGGTAACCACCGCCGGGAACGCACTCCCCCACCAGAGAAGGATTGGCCACCCTGGTGCAGTATCTGGCAACTACCTCCCACATGCATACGTCAAATAACTCACGGCCCTCAGTCCCCAGCAGCTGCGAATCAACTGACCACGGCGGCGGTCAGATCTGCAACGCAGCAGAGAGTGCTAAGAATCTCTGGATCCGGACAGGCCGCCATTGGAACCTGAACTTGGCAACGTTTAACGCTAGAACCTTATCTAGTGAGGGAAGTCTAGCTGTACTATTCGAGGAGCTAGAAGGTGTTAAATGGGATATAATAGGGCTCAGTGTGGTTAGGAGGACAGATGACACCTATACAGTGCTACAGAATGGGCAATTCTTTTGCTATTGGGGCTTGGCTGACAGAAAAGAACTGGGAGTGGGGTTCTTAATTCACAGAAACTTAGCTGGCAACATAGAGGAATACTATAGCAATAATGAAAGGGTAGTAGGTATCGTAATTAAACTGAATAAGAGATACAAGATGAAGGTGGTACAGGCTTACGCGCCTACATCCAGTCATGATGACGCTTCAGTTGAAAACTTCTAAAAACACAGTATACAATACTGATGGGAGACTTTAATGCAAAGGTAGGGAAGAAACAGGCTGGAGACCAGGCAGTAGGAGATTATGGCATCGGTACTAGAAACACCAGAGGAGAGCTACTAGTAGAATTCGCAGAATGCAATAATTTACGGATTTTGAATACCTTCCACTGAAAACGAGGAAACCGCAAGTGGACATGGAGGAGCCCTAATGGCGAAAATAAGAACGAAATAGACTTTATAATGAGTGCACACCCAGGCATCGTGCAGGATGTGGAAGTGGTTGGCAAGGTACGATGCAGTGACCATAGATTGGTACGGTCTCGAATTCGCCTAGACTTGAGGAAGGAATGACAGAAACTGATACGCAAGAAGCCAATCAATGAGCTAGCACTGAGAGGGAAAGTACAGGAATTCAGAGTCTCGCTTCAGAACGAGTACTCGGCTCTTAGTGTGGAAACCAACCTTAGCACAGATACAATGAATGATAATCTGACAAGTATCATTACGGAGTGTGCAGTGAAAGTTGGAGGCAGGGTAGTTAGACAGGACACTGGCAAGCTTTCCCAGGAAACGAAGAATCTCATTAAGAAGCGTCAAATCATGAAAGTCTCAAGTACAACAGACAAAATAGAACTGGCAGAGCTTTCTGATTAATAGGCGTAAAGTGTCCGATGTAAGAAGGTATAACATGGAGAGAATTGAACACGCTCTGAAAAACGAAGGAAGCGTCAAAGCAGTGGAGAGGAAACTTGGGATAGGCGAAAATCGGATGTATGCACTAAGGGACAAAGAAGGCAAAATAACTACCAATACGGTTAGGATAGTTAAGATAGCGGAGGAGTTTTACAGAGATCTGTACAGTAGCCGGGACAACCATGACTTCAATACTAAAAGAACTAGCAGTAACCCAGATGACACCCCACCACTAATGATAGAAGTCAGAAAAGCTTTGGAGAGCATGCAAAGAGGCAAAGCTGCTGGTGAGGATCAGGTAACATCAGATCTGCTGAAATATGGAGGACAGATTGTGTTGGAAAAACTAGCCACCCTGTTTACGAGGTGTCACCTGACGGGAAGAGTACCAGTGTCTTGGAAGAACACTAACATCATCTTAATACATAAGAAAGGAGATGACAAGGACTTGAAGAATTACAGGCCAATTAGCTTGCTCTATGTAGTACACAAGCTATTTACAAAGATAATTGCTAACAGAGTAAAGCAAAGGAACAAGCAGGATTTCGAACAGGCTACTCAACAATCGACCACATTCATACTATCAATCAGGTAATAGAGAAATGCTCAGAATATAACCAACCAATATACATAGCCTTCATAGATTACGAGAAGGCGTTTGATTCAGTAGAAATATCAGCCGTCATGCAGACACTGCGGAATCAGGGCGTCGATGAAGTATATATAAACATCCTGGAAGAAATCTACAGGGGATCAAATGCTATCATTGTGCTTCATAAAAAAAGCAACAGAATACCAATCAAGAAGGGTGTAAGGTAGGGGGACACAATCTCCCCAATGCTATTTACCGCGTGCTCACAGGAGGTTTTCAGAAGCCTAGAATGGGAACAGTTAGGGATAAGAGTTAATGGAGAGTACCTTAGTAACCTGCGCTTCGCCAATGACATTGCATTGCTGAGTAACTCAGGGGACGAATTGCAAAGCATGATTATGGAGTTAGACAAGGAGAGCAGAGAGGTGGGTCTTAAAAATAATCTGCAGAAAACGAAAGTAATGTACAACAACCCCAGAAAAGAGCAGCGCTTCGAGATAGGTAATAGTGCACTTCAAATTGTAAAAGACTATGTCTACTTAGGGCAGGTAATAACCGCGGAGCCGAACCACAAGATTGAAGTAACTAGAAGAATAAGAATGGGCTGGAGCACATTTGGCAAGCACTCTCAAATTATGACAGGTAGATTGCCACTATCCCTCAAGAGAAAGGTATATAACAGCTGTATCTTGCCAGTACTTAGCTACAGGGCAGAAACCCGGAGACTTACAAAGAGGGCTCAGCTTAAACTGAGGACGACGCAGCGAGCAATGGAAAGAAAAATGGTAGGTGTAACCTTAAGAGACAAGAAGAGAGCAGAGTGGATTAGGGGACAATGAGGGTTAAGGATATCATTGCTGATATCAAGAAGAAGAAATAGACATGGACCGGGCATGTAGCGCGTAGACAGGATAACCGCTGGTCGTTAAGGGTAACTAACTGGATTCCCAGAGAAGGCAAGCGGGTTAGGGGGAGACAGAAGGTTAGGTGGGCAGATGAGATTAAGAAGTTTGCGGGTATAAATTGGCAGCAGCAAGCACAGGATCGGGTTAACTGGTGGAACATGGGAGAGGCCTTTGTCCTGCAGTGAACGTAGTCAGGCTGATAATAATGATGATGTGCTTTAAACGAGGGAGCGTCAGTCAGTGCCACCCGTTGCCATTGCGCCAAGTCTGGGACACTCATTTTTTGGCTATTGGCGACACGTAGCACGTTATCTTATAACATGCTTCACAATCCAGGAGGAGGAATTGGTCGTACAAAGCAGTGCTGAATCTCTATGCTGGAACAAGACATTGAAACGACAGCTGTCATAACATTTCTTGTGACCTTGCCGATTGTCTTATGTGATGAGGAAAGCAAGTTGCTGACATTTGTCAAGCCTCTGGCAACGTATTAGGAGAAATAACAACAGAACAGGGAATAAACAGGGAGTGGTATGGCCCAAAACCTGTTAAAACAGTTGAACACTAAAACCGGTTAATGCCGCGGGTGAGCATAACTGCAGCGAGTGCTACCTGCCTTGAGCACGTGATCGAGAGGGCGGTCCTTCTGCACAAACACGCTGAAGGCATGCGCCAAGTTGAACAGCGAGTGCATCTGGTCCTTGGAGAACATGTCGGCAGTCAGGATGTGCCTGCCATGCAGCGCATTGGGGATGTCTGGGAGGTTCCACGAGAGGGACCCCGTTCCCGCCGGCGTCCCGGCTCCGCCACTGCTCATCAGTGGACTGATGCTGCGTAGCGTTGACATAGCCGCTGGTGCAGCTGCGGTGCCCAATCGTGACCCTGACGCTGCTTCTTCAGACGAGCCCGCCGCCGCAGCAGCCGCGCTTGTTGGCACCATCAGTTTATCTGGGAGACCCAACTCCTGGAACATCTTGTTGTACATTTCTGTCGAATCAAGAAAAATAATAATAATAAAGGTTTAAGAACAATAATTGTTGAGGTATTACATCCTAAAACTGTACGATCATGAGTGACGCTACAGTGGAGGGCTCTGGAAATATCAACCATCCAGAGTTCTTTAACCTTCACCTAAGTGTTAGCACATAGGCCTCTAATGTTTTTGCAACCACCAAACAGTCGCTGTAAAAGTCAAGATTGCATCTCATGACCTTTGGGTAAGCAGTCAAGTATCATCACCACTACAGACCATTTTGGCGAGCTTGTGAGAATTTTTAAAATGCTTGAATATTTGCAAGATCCCAAAGATATACCTTCCCATAATGAAGATTTGCATAATGTCTGTCCTCGTAATACTGTGGCAACACCTTATTACTGTCTTAACAATACGTCCTCCATATGGTTCCTTATTTATCGCAAAAATTATTTTGCAAACACTTCAAATGGGATGCTGGCTTATGTTGAAACTAATCAGTTCCCTAGCACCTCTTGCAACTCACTCAATTATTTAAAAGCCTGAGTCCGCATAAACTAACTCATCCTTTGCACAAGCCCTATTAATAGATAATAACAGTATGCTGTCGTGATTACACTGTGCAAGAACCATTCAAGTTGCTAGTTCAAAATTGCAATTGTGATAACGCTGGCTCTGCTGACTCTGACATTGGACTCTCGAATACATGTGGCTATAGCCTTGCATTCGATTGCACCATGTGGGTAGTTATGGCAACAGTTTCTTAACATCATACCTGTGGTTAGAGACTTGACCGAGTGCCGCCAGTGACCTGGCTTCCCCACTGTAGCGCCTGCCACACTGAATGTCTCGGAAACGCCGGGGCTTCCCTTTTCAGTTAGTGCCTGAAAAAAAAACAGAAAACGACCAGCCCCCCTGCTTTAAAACACCTTTAGAGTGAAGCCCCAGCCAACTTAACACAGACTATATTAATGTTTTCTTCAATGAAACAATGTGGCAGCATAGATACAATTTTGAAGGACATTTAATGTCCCTTAAAACTGTATCATTGCTGCCACAATTTATGCCAGAGTGAAAGCTCAATGCACAACATCTAAAATGGCAATATTATTAACAGCAGTGCCCTACTTTTTGATAAATTAAGCTATATGTATCACACAACGAGCGTTACAAGTGGGACATTTTGAATAGAACCCTGATGACGTGAGAGCATCCCACTACAATTAATCACTAGTAACCAACTTGCTACAATACAAAAAAAAAAAAAACCTTCTGTGCACCAAGAGACATAATAAAATGCTGGCTGTTCATGTTTGATTCATCAAAAAAAGAATCGTCTAGGTTCACTATGGGGAATGGCGTGAGTTGTTCAAAAGTTCCGTTTTTCCTGATTAGGCTGGATAGATAATGCCATCTAGCTGGGCCCGGTTGAACCAAGCAAGCAGAAAATTGTTCAATGGCCGTTGTTGCTGCGGTGGCTTACGCCACTTTTGCTCTGCGGCTACTAGTGCCGTCAACCACTCAGTAAAGGCGGGCATCATTGGGCACAACAGTGACGCAAGAAAGACCGCTTTCAGGCGAATGATTTGAAGTGCGCTAACACGATGCGCACCACTAAAACATGTTCAAAATAAACACTTTCTTTGCACAAAAGCAGCAGTATGAGGTTTCTGGACCGCTATTTCAGCAATCAACATCAACTTGCCTTTAAAACGTCCCCCTACGTAAGAGAGGCCTTCACTAAACACACTCAGCGTCGAAACAAGATGCTTGTGTTGCCTCTAGACAGAAGTGGCCACTGCATTCAAGCAACACCTCTCAGCAACGACTGAATCCCTATTTCCAGGCCATGTAATCCCGTGAACCACCACAAAATAAATGAGCAGACACACAATTCTCAAGCAAACAATCATTGCAGCAATTATCGTGAACTGTGAGTGAACTAGTCAGCTGGAGTGGAAAGGCGAGACTACACGACATTCTTGACTTTTTAAGCTGAACAAAAGCTTTCGCATCAATTCGAGAATATGTTACTGAGTCACTCTGCTTTGAAAAGACGAGGTAACTACATACATGTGTGAGGCTTGACATGCTTGTGCTCCGTTCGAGTTCCGAAACAGCCATCACATCTTGCCCAAAGCCAGGCTCGACCAGCACCTGCAGTGGGAGAGGCAGAAAGAGTCGAAGATGCTGGACTGATGCACCAATTTTCACACAGCTGATTTGCGCCATTCCGTGTGTCAACTTCCTTGAGATTTCTGCAGAACGATATCTCGTAGTGAGAGAAGAAAAAAAGCAACAACAACAACAGAAAAACCCATCAAGACAGTTGACATGGTTGCTGAGTTACTGTAGAATAAAGACCACTTGTAGCATTGTAAGTTATTGCTTTGCAAACTGAATATCTCAGGCTGCCAATTATTATAACATTTGCATTATTCCTACTAAGTAAGGGTTATTGGTCGGACTTTGCAACATCAATAATCTGTTCAGCATTAATTGATTGAAATGTAGGGTTTAACATCTCAGAACCACCATATGATTTTAAGAGACACTACAGTGAAGGGCTCCGGAAATTCCCACCACCTCGTGTTCATTAACGTGCACCCAAATCTGAGCACACGGACCTCCAGCATTTTCGCCATCGAAAATGCAGCTGCTGCAGCCGGGATTCGATCCTGCGACTAGCAGGTTAGCAGATGAGTACCTTAGCCACTAGACAACCGTGGCGAGGCTCAGTTCAACCTAAATAAAAAAAGCTTTTTTTATAAGGAAGCAAAGTATGAGAACAACTGGTAGCAAAGACGCACCTGACCGTCGACAAAGACTACTTCGCCACGAATGACCACCCGACGAACTTGTCCGCGAACCTTGAGACCAGCAAAGGGAGTCCAGCCGGCGCGACTGTATGTCGGAGCTTTGGGTATAGTCCACTCTTCGTCCAGGTCGACCTCTATGTACGTGTCATGCTGGACTGGAAGGTTGAAGATCCGCCTGGGGTTGTCGTACATCTTTTTGAGCAGATTCTGCGCATCAATAAATATTCAAGTACAGTTAAAGCTTTTATTGTGAACCTCATGGGACTGAAAAATGTCTTAAGCAAACGAATGTCAAGTTATCGAAAATACCAAGAAAACCACGAGCAAACATCTACCATATTTGCTCGCGTAATAAACGCGTTTTTTTTCTAAAAAAATCGGAGTAAAGCTGGGGGGTACGTTTATTACGCGGGGTAAAGTTTATGAAAACTTTTTCGGAAGAAGAAAAAAATGGGGTAATGCAAAAAAACATAGTTACGCCGCTTAGCCTTTTACAGTTTACATACGCGAACACTGTTTGAAAACAGCTTCTTTTTCGCACTTTGCTCACTTTCGGCGGTTGATGGCGCTACCTTCTGCAAGCTGTCTCCGGGCCGCCCGCGCACGCCATAAAAACGCTTTGAAACTACTTTTTCTCGCAATCGTTTATCCGCAACAGTGGTATCTGCTTGTGATCTCGAGGGGCGCCCAAAAGCGTGCACTCACGGGGAACGGGGAATGAAGGGACAGCTAGAGTGAAGAAAAAAGTAGGCTTAAAAAGAAAGGGGGGAGGGGGGGGGGCGCAGGAAGCGACCTAGGTCAATTGACACTGACAGTTTGGTGATTTTTGCTCGCTGTGAGCTTACCAGTTGCGATGTCTCTACACTCGCACCCTCGTGAACCCGCTCCCGAACCCCACTGTGGCGCACAGATAAGTTGGGGGACGTGCTGCGCACAGATAAAAAGAAAAGCGATAGGCACGTGGTAACGGCGAAGGGGGGGAGACAGCGAGCGAAGGTGGTTGAGGGGGGTTGGCAAAGTAATCAAAAACGGAAGAGATCTAACGAGTGAGGAGGCGCCAGGTGTCGGTTAGCGGCACTGCAGCGGATAAATGTAGAGGGTGTGTTTATTACGCAGGGAAAAAAATCCGCAGTTTGATGACTGAAGTTGGTGGTGCGTTTATATGCGAGTGCGCTCATTACGCGAGTAAATACGGTATTACAATCATTCTAGGGGCGTGCGAATATTCAAAACTTAGTGGGCTTTTCTAATAGTGTTCGCTATTTCAACACCGCAACGCATGGCACAAGTTGCACTGAAATATAGTACCTCAAGTAAACTGATAATTATCTCATTTGCTTTGCTGAGATAAACACCAGTTTATTTATTATGGCAACGAGCGAAGGGGGTTGGGGGGCAGGGAGCGAGCCAAGATGGTTGAGGGGGGTTGGCAAAGTAATAAAAAACAGAACAGAGCCAACAGGGGAAGAGGCACCAGGTGTCGGTTAGCAGGACTGCAGCAGATGAATGTAGGGGGTGCGTTTATTATACGAAAAAAAAAAATCCAAATTTTGATGACTGAAGTTTTGGGTGCGTTTATTATGCGAGTGCGTTCATTATACGAGTAAATACGATAGTACATTCATTCCAGGGATGTGCGAATATTCAAAACTTAGTGTGCTTTCTAATAGTGTTTGCTATTTCAACACTGCAACGCATGCCACATGTTGGACTGAAAAATAGTACTTGAAGTAAACTGATAATTATCTCAGTTGCTTTGCTGAGATAAACACCCGTTTATTTATTATGAGACTCATGCAGATACAGGAAGTACTAGTAGGTAATATACAGTTATTGTTAGCTTTGCCACAATCCTTTTTTTCTTTATATTTCTTCAAGAGCACCACCTCTTCAGTACACCAGCTCTCCACGCTAAACGTTGCGTTTATGATGTAGAGGGTCAGTGTGTGGCCGCAGATGCACTGTTAAGTTCTAAAAAAAAAAAAGAAAAACATTTATAATATGACACAATGTTCAATGAACAATCGAAACGTTTCTCCCATTTACAGTTTTCGCGTACATGTTTTTCAAAACACGTTAACTAGGCGAGTGAGGAAAACCGAAAGCTGCTGCCAGCTGCCGTACCACTTGCGGAACAACACGAAGATGTGGAAGCCCCACTTTCGTAGCCACCACTCTACTGTCAAGATAAACTGTCACCGAGTACAGGCCTTGTGCTTAGGAATACAAGCACAGTAAAAAGCTTACCATTTATGATATGCCAGAGTTATCTTTAATTCATCAAAGGCTTTGAAGGTAAGGCAAAGAATAACGCACCGCCATGGTGATCTTCCCCTCGGCCACGGCTGTCAGCATGAGCGGCAAGCAGGTCTCCAGACCCGGGTAGCCAGGTGGAGCATTAGGCTGGGTCTTTTCGGCGTACGTGTGAGGTGCTGCAAAGGATAGGAGCATGGTTTGTGTAAATTTACATCTCGGAATGTAATGTTATCAAATGTTTCTTTTAAATGGTCTCTGAGTGTACTTAGGACACTTGCAGAAGACGCAGGTTACGAGCTCTCCAACTAGAATTGACTTGAACATCACCGGTTAAAGGGACACTAAAGTCAAATAACAATTTACGTCAGAGTGAAAGCTCAATGTATGACATCTAAAACGATCATATTAACAACAGTGCCCTACTTACCGAGAAATTAAAGTAAATGTAAAAGAACACAAATGCCGCAGTAGAAGATTTTCAAAATGATCCTGATGACATCAGATGATTTGTCTACAATTAATCCCTAGTAATCGATCGATCGAACTGCCCTAAATAAAGAACGTTCCATGCTTTAAGAGACACAATAAAATGCAGCTTGTCCATTTCTGTTTGATTAACAGAAAAAAGAACCACCGGACGATACTATGGGGAATGGAGCGAATGGTTCAAAAATTATATTTTCGCGTGGTTACACGGGACAGGTGGTACCATCTAGTGGAAGCAGTTGAAACTAAAACGTCTGCGATCTCGAAGCCAATGGCGGGAAATCGATCAATGGCCGTTGCTGCTGCTGTGGCTGCCGCTGCATTCGGTATGCTGCTACTAGCGCAGTAAAGCCGGGCAACGTTGTGCACGGCAACAGTGACGTGAGAGGGTCCGGTCGATTCGCTTCTTGAAGCAGGTAATTTGAAGTGCGCTATTTCGACACGCATTAAAACTCGATTTTATTTCAAAATAAGCCCTTCATTTGCACAAAAGCAACACTACGAGGTTTCTGGACTGGCATTGCAACAATCAACGTCGACTTAATAGTTGACTTTAGTGTCCCTTCAAGTTCAAAACCACATTCCAACAGCCATAAATTTGTTTCCTGGTTATTAAGGTGCCTAATTACAGGAAGTTTTACTGATTCACGTCGTCATTTTGCAGTACACTGACCTAAACTCGCTTATCAACCCTTAGGCTTAGCCACAACTTCAGGCAATAAGCTTAGCCATGGTGTGCATGGCTGTGGTGCTCGGTATTTCAGAACAGAGCTATTCAATCATACAAATTCTGCATATCCCCATAGGTCTATGTATCGAAATCCGGACATGCCATTAGCCCAGATGGTGGAAGTGTGCAGATTGTCGCGCTACCTGTTAATCAGCAGGCCAACTATTAAACACATTATTTTGTGTTTCGCGTTGCCGCTCCTAGATAGCGTGACAGCCTGCTAATTCCCGCAGAATCAGCCAATCGCGTGTCCGCATTTCGGAACGCAGTTTTGCAACTGATATGACTGAATACCTCTGGTTTGAAAACACTTCATGCTTCACGAAAACCATGCGTGAAAAGCGCGTGTCATCTGCCACCAGCACTCATGCCAGTGCCAACATGTAAAGTGTCGTCGACACCACTTTCGTTGTAGCAAATCATGTAAACAACTAAGCTTGTGCGAATAGTGAATTTTAGGTTCAAAGCGAACTCGAAGCGAATAGTGATTTTAGTCGAATAACTTGGAATCGAATTCGGATAGTATATATGCCATACAAAAAAAATGGGTATATTTATCATGACTTAATCAACCTGTGCAGTATTCTTTTTATATTAAAATAAAGCTTCTATGCAAATGCATTTTTTTTTTTCATTCAAAGGAAGTCGAAACAACTTTGGACAGTAGCAGAATTTGACTTTCAGTGGATTGAGAGTCAAAGCCTGCAGAATACATAACATTTCAAAATTTATTATACTTAGAGAATATAAGCTGCCATAACAAGCTTAAGCCTAACGAATTGATGAATTGATTTGAGGGCAATATGTTCATTTACAGGGGCCGTGCAACACTTTTTCAAGTAGACATGGAACGAATTCACTAAGGAAGCCTATTGCCTTAGGAATTCACAGCCGCACGCTGCATTTGCATTCTCTTCTCGTTCTGACGAAGGTGCTAGAAGCCAAAAAGGGAGGGATGGCACAGGTTAAAAAAATGTGTCAACACGCACCTCGTGACATTGTGGACCTTTTTTTGTTTTTGTTTTCGAATACACGGCTTTTCAGTGTGGTCGCGCGAGCACGCGTGGACAAGTCGCGGCCCCAGTGACGACAGAGTGCGCCATGTTCAAATCAGCCAATGGCTGATGCAATGGCTGTGACGAGTGATTTTAGAAGCAATTTTCATCTGGTTTTACGAATTTACTGTGAATCGCAGGACGCGTGCTGCGCTATAATATTTGGCTCACAAGTCCTCAGTAGCCTCGACTACCGATCGGGAGCATTTTCTGATCATGCTCACAAAATGTTGCAGGGCCCCTTTAAATTTCAAGAGAGGCTTCGCGGCAAAGCAGATTTTTCCTGAATGGTTGCTTTCATGCTTTAGCACTCCAACACTGCAGTGAAACTACCTTTACAGACTGTTACATACGAATTAATATACAACTATTCGTTCATTGTGAATACTTTTGAAATTTTCAATAAATCAAATTCGAATCAAAGTGCATTCAAATACTCTACTATTTTTTCGAATATTTGAAGCATTCAAATATTTGCACAAGCCTATAAAGAACACAATGTGGCACCTACATTTTCTCCTTTTTCATAACACATCTAGGGAACACGCCTTGGCAGCAACCTTCCAGTGTTTCATAAAACTAACCAGAAGAAGCGCTATCACGTTCTTATTTCGTGAGAATGTGCTTGGGAGCCTATACAACTTTTTTTTCTTTCTGTAATTTCACTTTGAAGTATTCAAAAATTAGTAGATTTAATGTGCACTCACGTTAATATTCGAATTCGCTTTGCACCCAAAATTTTGCTATTTGCACAACTCTAAAATTTGGATTAATTTTGTTATACCAAATAACGCATGACAACGCCTGAGAGTGCACTTAAACCTCATTGCAACAAAGTCACACCTGCCACAAAAATACCTTATTATACTCAAAAATTTATCATAAACATATCTTTGTAGCGCTGTATCTATTACAGAGCTATTCATTTATTTTATTATAACCAATAATTCGTTATATTCTGGTTTGTTATATAGAGGTTTGAATGCAGTCACCTCGCTACAACCAGTATTGCCTTCAATGCAGTATTTTCAGTTTAGCTATAGCAGCAGTATACTGCGCAGTCGGACCCTCAAATATTGAACCAGCAAAAAAGAGAGAAAGAGAGAGAGAGGGACAGAAAAAAAGAAGAATTAGTTTGATATACATGATAATTCGATATATACCTTTTAAAGAAATTATTGTACACTGCATAAGAATTTTGGGGTGCAAGTTGGCTGCATCACTATAATATAATAAAGAGACCTTAATCGCAATAAGTTTTTTTTTTGGTTTTGTATTTTTCCATTGAATTTAGTTGCGCATGCAAGATTATTCGCAGGAGTATTTGACATTGGTTAAATAGCACCTGAAATGCGGTATCTATTAAATAGCACCTCAAAATCTTCAGATGCAGCTGTGCATGCTTGTCGGGTATTGGAAGCATCATGTCTGTGTTAGCCCTAATGCTGGTATAGTTCTTTTTAATATCCTACTTTACATGTTGCTTGTGATGCTGTACGCAGTGGCAATGTGAGCCTTGTTTTCAACTAAGTTTAACTGTATCGGCTTTCGTGAGCTTTGAGAATAATAAACAAATAAATAAAATGGAAAGAAGGCTCTTCTGTTTTACGGCATGCAACGCATTAGCAAAGAGCAGAGAAGTGAACGGTGACCCCACACGGTCGGCCAGTAATGCAGTGATGAGAAACCGCGGGGGCGAAGAGCGTGTGATGGCAAGTGATAGTTTGCACCTGCTCATCGCGGCATTATTGCAATAACACCGCTCAGTCTCCGAAATACGTGCAGGAAAGTTCCCTTTCGGATAAAATGCGAGAACTTATGAGGGAAAGCCAACTTTTTGAGGCAAGTAGATACATCGAGTGTTCCGGCTTAATTTGTTCAATGTAGCCCTAGATTTTAGAATGCATTGTTATTACAGCATTATCATGATCGAAAATGGTTCAATATAAGAGATAGTTCAATTTTCCCGTGCACAATATTGCCACATTGAATAAGCAGCGCCAAGAGAACAATGAAGAACACGCGCAGCGATAGAAGAAGACGAGGTTCTCTTCCGATCAGTTTGCCAGTGTTCTGGTACAATTAAAGTGAGTTTCCTGGATTCGACTGCTGCTGTTTCTGCATTGTGACACTGGTGGAGGCGCTGGGTACATGTTCGAACGCCTGACAACAGCCCCGCATCTGATCAAGAAAGACTTCCGCGCATCGACACCCCCGTTCACCGCAGCAGCCGGCGCCTGTTAGGCCTCTGCCCGGAGTTTGGTCCATTGCCGGAAAGCGTTACTGTGCCAGAAAGCATGACGGCGCCTGGAAGCACTGGCCCCAACATGTCCAGCCCAAGCACGACACAGGTGACTGTTTTGAACCCTCGACTTCCAGTTGACTTCCACAGAAACGCATATGAGGATGCACATGACTGGCTCGAGGAATTCGAGCACACAGCAAATGTTAACGGTTGGAAGACCACACAGAAATTGGGCTACGTTTATTTTCCGCTTCAAGACGGAGCCTGAACATGGTTCACTAATCGCGTGTGGTTGTCTTGGGACGAGTTCCGGCAGAAGTTCCTCGACACGTTCGCGAGCACTGAAAGACGAGAAATCGCACAGCGTCTCCTCGAGTCACGGATTCAGAAACCAAATGAATCCGTTACGATGTTTGTTGAGGACATGGCGCGGTTATTTCGTCGAGCAGATCCTGATATGCCCGAAGCCAAAAAGGTTAGCCACCTCATGCGGGACATTAAGGAGCAGCTGTTCGCTAGTCTCGTACGACACCCGCCTACAAGTGTGGATGAATTCTCCAAGGAGGCGACAACTATCGAACGCGCACTGCATCTACGTTATCGCCAGTATGACCGCCCAACCCACCGTGCACCGATCAGCGTGGCAGCCACTACCACAGCAACAACACCCGACGAAGGTTCTCTGCGCCAACTAATACGAGAAATCGTACAAGAAAAGGTCAAGGAACTCGTCGCCAAACCAAATGACTGCGCGATCGCCTCAGTAACGGAAGTTGTACGCCAGGAGATCAGGCAAGCGCTCTCGCTTCCTGAGCCGAACACGAGCACTCCCAGGGCAAGCTATGCAGACGTAGTCCGCCGACAGCCAGCGAACCTGCCGACAACACATCAGTACCACCAGCAACATCCGCCGACAGCGCCTTGGTACTACAGAGAAACTTCGATGCCGAGGCGGCCACCACTTTGCAAAACTGACATCTGGCGTACCCCTGATAATAGGCCCCTGTGCTTTCACTGTGGGGAAGCAGGCCACATCGTTCGATATTGCCCGTATCGCGCCGCAGGGTACCAAGGGTTTCCTTCTACGGTTCCTCGGCGCCATTTCAACAGAACACCTGACGTCGACACGAGTGTCATGACCCCGCGGGATGTTCCTCCTGGGTTTCGGTCACGCTCACCCTCTCCTGGGCGTTATTCTCCATCCTCTAGACGGAGCACCACTGACATGCCAAGAGGGAGATCTCCTAGTCCACGCCGGGGAAACTAAAAGCAGCGACCTCAGGGGGGAAGGTTGCGAATCGTCGAAGTGCTGAAAATCCCCCATTACTGCCGAGCGAAGAGAGACACATTTTCAATGAATCGACGAAAGATGGGGTTGTTACTGGCGAAGTTGCAATTACGATTGACGGACATGACGTCATGGCATTGGTCGACACTGGCGCGGACTTCTCAATAATGAGTGAGAGTCTGGCAGACACGCTCAGGAAGGTTAGAATGGAATGGACAGGACCGCAGATAAGAGGAGCTGGAGGGCAGCTACTCACACCTACCGGAAAGTGCACCGCAAGAATGAAGATAAAGGATGCATCCTTCGTCGCAACTTTTGTTATCCTTTCTGAGTGTTGCAAACATCTGGACGGTGTACTGACCTTTTCAGCGGATCAAAGCGCAGCGCTACACCGAAAATCCCTACTAGTCATTGACGATGTGACCGTACCTCCGTTATCGTGCCGCCTTGTTTCAGTCACGTGCAGCGAGCAGAATACTGGAGAAGGAATCGCTGAACAAGTATTGACGCTCCTATTCTCTCGCGGTGTTGCAATTGCCAGAAGTATCGTCAATGTTGTGTGCGGTGAAGCAGAGGTTCTGTTGACGAATTTTACCAACGAGCGACGACACATTACACAAGGCACTACAGTTGCCTACTTCGACGAGATCACCGAAATCCGCGAGTGCTGTGTAGTACAACAGGACGAGCCGCAAGCCACGCCAGCCCCACCACCTATTGACGTAAGCTCGGATTTGTCACCAGCGCAGAGACAGCGTCTAGTAGATCTTCTTCACCAGTTCAAAGACTGTTTTCCATCGACCTCGAGGATCAGTCAAACGCCACTGACGAAGCATCGGATAATAACGGAGGAGACGGCAAGGCCAATACGACAGAACCCATACTGCGTAGCACCCAAAGAACGTGAAGCAATCCAGGAACAAGTGAAGAAAATGCTCGATGATGACGTCATCCAGCCGTCAAGAAGTCCTTGGGCATCGCCGGTAGTGCTGGTTAAAAAAAAAGACGGAAGCTTGCGATTTTGTGTCGACTACCGCAAGCTGAACCGTGTGACAAAGAAAGACGTATACCCATTACCGCGCATCGATGATTCACTCGACAGGCTGAGGTATGCACGCTACTTTTCGTCAATGGACCTCAAAACTGGGTATTGGCAAATTGAGGTCGACGAGCGAGATAGAGAAAAAACGGCTTTTGTAACGCCTGACGGGCTTTATGAATTTAAAGTCTTGCCATTTGGATTGCACTCAGCCCCCGCAATATTTCAGAGACTGATGGATACCGTTCTGTCAGGCCTTAAGTGGCAGATATGTCTGGTCTATCTGGACGACGTCATTGTTTTTTCAAAAACATTTGAGGAAAACCTGAGCAGGCTGCTATCGGTATTCAGGGCAATAAGATCTGCCGGCCTGACACTGAAACCCGAGAAGCGTCATTTCGGTTTCAAAGAGCTTAAATTTTTAGGCCATGTGGTGAGCCATGAAGGTGTTCGACCTGATCCCGATAGGATTGCGGCCGTCAGAAAATTTCCGGTACCAAAAGACAAGAAAGCAGTCAGGCGTTTCCTTGGCCTATGCGCATACTACCGAAGGTTTATTGCCAATTTCTCCCACATAGCCTCGCCGTTAACACGACTCACAAGAGAAGACGTTTCGTTCACATGGGGCGACGATCAACAGGTTGCATTTGACGATCTCCGACAACGCCTGCAGACTCCGCCTGTGCTTGCTCACTTTGATGAGGATGCTCCTACCATGGTCCATACAGATGCCAGCAACGTGGGTTTAGGCGCTGTACTCGTCCAGTGGCAAGACTCAGCCGAGCGTGTGATCGCATATGCTAGTAGGACGCTTTCCCGCGCCGAGTCCAACTACTCCACAACGGAAAAAGAGTGTCTTGCTGTCGTATGGACGGTTATGAAGTTTCGTCCGTACCTCTATGGTCGTTCCTTCCACGTAGTCAGTGACCATCATTCCCTCTGCTGGCTGACCAACTTGAGAGACCCGTCTGGTCGGCTCGCACGGTGGAGCTTACGCCTTCAAGAGTTTGATATGACGGTCGTGTATAAGTCCGGACGGCAGCACACCGACGCCGATTGCTTATCAAGGTCACCGATAAAGTGCGACGATGACACAGACGATGAGAGCACGGCGTTTGTAGGAGTCGTTGACACCACTACGATTTCGTGCAAGCAGAAAGAAGACAGTGAGTTGCTTCCTCTTATTGAATTTTTGAATGGCCGGACAACAACCGTCCCTAAGGAGCCTGCCGTCATTCTGCTTACATAGTGGTGTTCTCTATAAGAAGAACTTTTCCCCCAGAGGAAGCACCCACCTACTTGTCGTTCCGAAGTCACTTCGTGAGGAGATACTTTGTGCTTGCCACGATGAGGCAACGTCTGGTCATCTCGGATACACACGCACATTGGCCAGAATCCAACAGAAATACTACTGGCCAAGACTTCCAGCTATTGTGAAGCATTACGTGCGCACGTGCCTCGATTGCCAACGACGAAAATCGCCACCGTTAAAACCAGCTGGACTATTACAACCAATTCAAGTGCCCACGGTACCTTTTGCCCAAATTGGAATGGATCTTCTTGGACCATATCCGACTTCCCATGCTGGCAACAAGTGGGTAATAGTCGCCACTGATTATCTTACACGCTATGCGGAAAGAAAGGCTTTGTCAAGTGGCACCGCCGTTGAAACCGCACGATTCTTCGTAGAAAACATCGTCCTGAGGCACGGTGCTCCAACAATCATAATAACGGATCGAGGTGCCACTTTCACGGCCGCGCTCCTGAAGACAGTGCTTGAGCTCAGTGGAACAGCCCATCGGAAAACCACTTCCTATCATCCACAAACCAACGGCTTGACAGAACGCCTCAACAGGACTCTTGCCGACATGTTGAGTATGTACGTTGACGTGGATCACAAGAACTGGGACGACATTCTACCGTACATCACGTTCGCCTATAATACAGCGCAGCAAGAAACTACACGATGAACGCCGTTCAGTCTCCTTCATGGCCGTGAAGTGACGACGATGCTTGACGCCATGTTACTGCACGACTGCAATGACATCGATTTGGACGCTGCATCTTTTACCCAACGAGCAGAAGAAGCTAGGCAGCTTGCGCGCGTCCGAATCACCCAGCAGCAAAATTATGACGCCCAACGTTATAATCTGTGACACCGACATGTCGTCTATCGGGCCGGCGACAAAGTATGGGTATGGAGTCCTATCCGCCGCCGGGGACTGTCCGAAAAATTGCCGAAGAAGTATTTTGGCCCCTACACAGTTTTACAACGCCTGAGCGACGTTAATTACGTGGTCGTTCCTGACAGCCACTCGACAACTCGCCAGCAAAAACCAGAAATCGTGCACATTGCGCCAATGAAGCCCTACTTTTCGGACTGATTTACACCATACATCTACTCCACCGTCTTTTGTAGAAGAGCATCGGGACGCTGCTCTCTGGAGGGGGGCAAATGCCACATTGAATAAGCAGCGCCAAGAGAACAACGAAGAACACGCGCAGCGATAGAAGAAGACGAGGTTCTCCTCCGATCAGTTTACCAGTGTTCTGGTACAATTAAAGTGAGTTTCCTGGATTCGACTGCTGCTGTTTCTGCATCGTGACAATATATTAAGGGGAGATACTCCTCAAAGAACTTTGTTTTTTAATTTTAGTCAGAGACACTTGAAAATTTTGTTATTAATATAGTTTTTCATGGACATTTCAAATATGCAATCATTTTCTTTGTGTAGCTCCTATAGTTATTGTGTTATGCCATGCACAATAGCAAAAAGTTGCATGTTTTACGGATAGTCTTTTATGTACTTAACTTTCAGTAAAAGCATTGTGTGTGATCTTTATTGACTCTTGGTAGGATGTTAAGTGCAAATATCTATACAGGTACGTCACAGAAATATTAGAACCAAGAAAAAAAATCGTATTGAATGACTAATTTTCAATCTCCCTTGAAACAATAACCTAACATTTCCACAACTAATTCTGGTAGATATTGAAATTTCAAGTATATATTTGTATTCTGCATGTGTTGAAGAATATGCGTGCCAAGTTTCGTTACTACACAATAAGTATAAGTGTCTAAAAGGGTGCCTGGAAAGCGTGAAATTGTAAAAAAAAAAATTGAAAATGAGAAAAACAAGTTTGAAAGTTTGGAAAGTTGGCATTTATTAGGAAACCATTTTTTTTTTGCATTAAATTGGCGCACAATGAAAAGCAGCTTGCACTGAATGCTCGGAAGACCGAGAATCGCGCAGAATCGTGAAAGCTTGTTGTTGCCTGCGCCGATAGCGCGTGCTGCCAGAACTGCCTTTACGTTTACAGCATAGCTATCACGCGAGCTCGAGCTGCCGCTGTCGAAACAAGCGCTCGTCCCTTCGCCCATGGCTGAAGTAGTATGTCTCGACACGTGCATGAATGAAAGTGTAGATTTAGGACAATCGGTATTTTCACAGCCCAGTTTGAGGAATGCTGAAAGCTTTTTGCGCTTTCCAGCTACCTCTCGAATGCCGAGTTTCCGTTTGCGGCAGGTTGGGAATTGCGCACCCACCAGAAAGGCAGTCAGCACATCGATCTTGCAAAGCAGCGTAATGGCAGTAGCAGCACCTACTAGTCTACGTTCACTCTCGAAGAATCCGCTCTTCATTTGGAATGCACTGATGGATTCCCCGGTAGTGGTTATTTCACAACCACTGTCACCGCGGGGTTCGGTGTCAGTGTTAGGCCTATCCAAAGTCGGGACGTTGGTCGGCGGTAACATCGGCGTTCGCTGTCGCTTTGGGAAGCGTCCGACGCCGTTTCCCTTGATACTTGGGACGAGTTTTGAACTTTCGCATATCTAGACTGCGCTTCTTGGGGTTTGCCATGACGCAAAACTGCAGAAAACGCCGAACAACTCGATCGTGATGTCCGAGGCTTCGCCCTTCTGCCAAAAAGATAGGAGGAGGAGGAGGTGGAGCGCACAGCAGACCAATGGCGGCCACACGCTGCTTGCCGCGATATTCAAAACCCGTGGCGTATGCGTTGTTTTTCTAGTTTTTTTATTTATTCTTTGTGATGACACGAGACTGGCTACTAGTGGATTGTGAAGGGGAAGGCCTTCGCAGAAGGCATGCACGATGCGAATGGCGGCCAACACGTCGTTTTCGCGACAGAACAACGCGAACTACGCCATTTTTGGCGACTTTCGTGCATTTCTCACGTCACCGCTCCCCACTTGGAAGCATTTTTAGATCGTTTCTCATGCGAACTTCAGCTTGATATTTTCAGAAGTAAAAGATTATAGTCGAAGGATGCCAATATAACCAAAAAAAAAAGCACAAATTTTTCGGAAAACCGCGACTTTTCGACCCGCGTCTCCCCTCAAAGAGTTCAAACCTACTGCTGACCAACAATAGCCAACTAAATCTTAGAATTGCCTCGTAATGTACAATAATCTTTCATGCAGAGGATCGACTGTCCACGTTTCATAGGCCTGCTTTAACCCTCCTGTCCCACCCACTTGTTTGCAGGTGTTGTGTTTTTTTACAGCAGGACTATTAAACTTTTCATTACGCTGGTTTGCATAATCACAAACCTGTTACTATCAAAAACAGGTATGAGCCACAGATGATGATGATGATGATCAAAACTTTATTTCTCCCAAAAGAGGGGACCGGCCCAGAGGTCGATTACGCTGCTTAATGGAGGTCAGCGGGGGTTCCTTGGGGCACCGTGGCCTCCAATGCGCGTGAGATTATCTGACGTTGCTTTGCCGAGTCGGTGGTACGCAGAAGGGACTCCCAGATAAAGCATCACAACTCGCCTGCCTCCCCTTTCCTTTTTATTTGAGCCACAAAAAACAGGCAATCCAAGTCTAATGCAAGTGAGACTAGAGAAGCCAAGCTCAGCACATGTTACAGAACACAAGATGGTCAAAATTTCTGGAGCCCTTCACAATATCCCGGTCTGGAGACGTAAAACCTCAAGTATTATTGTAATTAGACATAATTAAGCTAAACTAATCAAGTCCTATCAATTTTAGAAATTAAGTAATATTCCTAACGAAGCCAAGCTCTGAAATATACTAATTACCATTGACTGAATTGAGTCTAATTAAGCCCAGCTAAACATTGTGTTAAATAGCAGTATACATAATTAAGAGTAATTACATTTGGTAATTCAGCTATGTTACCAGATACTTGAGCACATGTATAATTATGCTAATTAAGTATAGGTGAGTATAACTTAATTTGCTATAATTAAGTGAAAGCTGGGACTAACTAGGAGGCCATCAGCTCAAATTACGACAGCTAAAAAGTACGACAGCCAAGTTTCATCTGCAATCGCGTGCCACTGACAACACAGTACCCATTCTAGATGAATACACCACCCACCATGGTCAGTGGCGATGCAGTCGATGATGTCAATGTTGTCCCAGAGGGCCTTCTGGTCCTTGGCTGTCATCAGGGGTGGCTTGACCTTGGCCACGTTTGGGCCGAGCCGGTCGATGTCATCAACAGTGAGAAACAAGTGGTGTGGCGTCACCTCGCAGGTCACTGCGTGGCCCTGTGCCTTGGCTGCCTTGATTATGGATATCTGCATCACAATGTGCAACTTAATACAGTTGACTCAGCATAATTTGTACGTCTTTAGACCATGACATGGGCAAAGGTACAGGCCATCTGTGGACCCCCCCTTAAGATAGGGTACGCACGACTGCGCCCGCACCAATCAAGATATGCAGTGCCTGCACAAGCAGCTCAACTTTGTATTGCATAGGAGGCACAGAAGGTACTTATGGAAGGCATAAAAGAACCATGAACCATGGGTGGAAACTGACAACTGTTCAATATTTCGTGATGTGCCAACTTAAATTCGTCTCAAAAAAGGAGGATAACATGTGAAGAAGTAAAAGCATGAACAGAAAAAACAATTACCAAAACAGAATGACTTTTGCACTGCACAACTAAAAATAAATGCCAGAAAATTAAACTGCTCATCGAGAATGGCGCATATAACAATATTCTCCAATTGAAAGTCCACTTTGTTTACTGGGTTCAAGCAACATAGTATTTGAATATACTAGTCTGAAAATTAGCATGTCTTTATTGGGGGCATCTCTGACAAGCCAAATAAGCTTTCACTATCGCATCGAGAATATCTTAAAGAGGTCTATGTGCTATTACTAGGGTTCCATGTTTTTTAGTTTATTCTGCTTGAAATTCGGAAGGAGTTTTTCAGAGTTTATTGTCATGACCAATAAAGACAGACGCTGGCGCTTTGGGGCGCGGGTAACTAGAGCAAAGAAGAGAAGAACGAAGTCAGAATAAGAATAGCTGGCCCAGGATCGGGTGTTGTATCTTGTTTTCTGTCTCGCTCATCACAATGGCGCAGTCGACGAAGAAGAAGTCTTACTTCCGGGCTTCGTCATCCAGGAGAGCCGTGATAAGCGCCGCTTGAGGACAGCATCAAGGCCTCCTCAGCAGCTGTTCACCTGCCGCCACTGCCACCATCGTTCGGGGACGGCGTCAAGGCCTCCTCGGCGGCTGCAGTACACGCTACCGGTACCATTTCACAAGGGACGCCGTCCACGCGTCCTTGGCTATGGATTTTGCCGTCAGCGCAGTCGACAAGTGAACCCTCTGCGGGAAGCCACCGGTACGTGTCTTCGTGGTTCGTTGGCAGTGCGGGCCTCTCCATTGAGGAACGCCATCCACGCTTCCTTGGCAATGGGGTCCCACACGCCGCTTCAGCTACCCTTCGAACCACTAGTGGACGGCGTCCAGGCTTCCCCTGGGGTTGTAGGGCATGACCTTATTGACACCCTGCCACCATTTCGCGGCAGGGATCCGCACCGGCTCCAGTCCTTTGGGAATGCTGCTCACGCTTCCCATGGCCTACATTCCCGTTGCCGCACTCTTTCAACATACGAGCTGCCAGGGAACGCCTTCCAGGCTTCTCTGCACGTGAACCTCACTCGCGTGAGTGCTGCAACCGCTACTCATTCGAAGACCGCAATCACCAACGCTTCGGACTTCACACACGACAGCACCGCGAACCTGCGGTGTACCATCGCGCTATTCCGCGTCAAGACTAACGAATTGACAGCGTCGATCTCTGAGCAAGCTCCTACAATGTTGCCAGAATTGCATGCCACTAACGCAGTGTTGGACGTAGCTGCCTCGCACGACCTTGAGGCAAGCCCATTGGAGCAATGCAGGCAGCTTTGGGGCACCCTCCTGCAGCTCTCAGACCAGCTCGACGGCGTTGCCTCAGTGATATCAGCATTCTCACGTGCTGCCCCACCATTGCAGTCCATCTACGGACTGCCGGAATTCGACGGGGTCCGGAATGACGCCGACAGCTGGGTGGCAACCGTCAACGCGCTAGCAATGCGTGCGGCCTGGACAGAAAATCACAAATGGTATGTGGCCATAGACCGTCTTCGGGAAGGTGCAGCGGCGTGGCACCGGTATGAAGGTTGGAAGCAGCAGTCATGGGCGGAGTGGAGCGTCAAGCTCATAGCTGCTTTCGGTCCGATTCCCTGGGCCACATGCCCATGTAACTCGACCTTCTCTCAGGACGGAACTCGGGAAAAGCCCGACCTAGAGGATGCGATTCGAGCCCCTACCATCCTGTCATCTCTCGGTGACCAAGATGTAGGGAACAATCACAATCGTGTAACTCTGCCTTGCACAGACATTTCTGCTGTCGTACTTAGAGCTCCTGAGGAGCACCGGCCCGACGGTGTAGCTGTGTCCAGCGGGTCCCTGATGGCAAGCTTTGCGCAACGCTCTGCAAGAAGCCCCAACGCAGGTCGTCCGGTGGACTTAGAGGCAACGGCCCCCATCCTACTGGACATTTTACCACCTAATGAGACAGGTCTTTCCGCTGAGTCTAATAACATCCTATCTGACCAGACGGAAGAGGATATGCGTGCGATGCATGCACTGCCTGAATCGGTAGAGTCTCCGATTTTTGGAACGGCTTCCGTCGAGGATCTCCCGTCAGTACGCAGCGTGGCTTCAAGAATCGCTGACTTTATAGCGTCCGGGAGCTCCATAGCGACAACGCTGCGCAAGTCACGAACTACGCTAGTCCCTTCGCAGGAGCCACGCCACAGGTCAGCACGAGGACTTCACCCCAAGTTTGTGAAGATGTGTAATCGCACCAAAAAACATCTCTCGATCCGCAGAAAATTGCGCAGGCGGCTGCACAAGATGCTACTCGTTTTGTTGCCGGATCCACCATTTCCTGCCCTGTTTTCTGAAATGTGGTGGTGCAAACGAAATCGTTCTGTGATCAACTTGCGACCATGTCGATCCAGTCGGGGCCTCCCACCAGAACCATCTCCAAGAAAATCACACCACCGCAGAAAACTTCTACCACGACAATGCCTGCTCGGTCCAGCAAAGGAAAACCGGAGTCGAACAACTTTCTCTGAAAAGTCGCAGTGTGGCCGAGGCTGTAGACTGCCACGCGACAGTCAATGTTGTCCCGCGGAGTCATCATCAACAAAGGGACCGACCAGGACCCAGTCCCCACCACGACATGGCGAACGATCCGGGCGACATAGCCAGTGTCGGCCGCCGGAGCCAATTTCGACAAACTTCCATTGTGGCCGCGGCCGACCACCCTGATGCAGCCAAGCCCGCCCACCAGAAACTTTGCCGCCAGATCCGCGCGCGCGCAGTCATGGCCGAGTGTCATGACCAAGAAAGACAGACACTGGCGCTTCGGCGCGCGGGTGGCTAGAGCAAAGAAGAGAAGAACGAAGTCAGAATAAAAACAGCTGGCCCAGGATCGGGTGTTGTATTTTGTTCTCAGTTTCGCTCATCACATTATACATTTTTTAAGGAAACTGCATACATTAGAGTTTATTTCTCATAAATCTCTAGTTCTCCTAAATTCAGTGTTTAATTTTGCATTATAAGTTGTTGCATTGTCTTCCTATTCATTTCATTTCCATTGAATATGTGTTGTATTGTTGCTGACAGTCCAGTTTTTCCATGCTTGCATTTTTTTTTCTCACATCCTCTTCATTTGCCTTGTTAACAGAGCTGATGAACTGCATTCATTGCTGTGAACTCATCAAAGTGCACTTTCTCATTTAGAGGGGGTGGGGGCAATATGGCAGGAGCTAGTCAGGTTGCTTCTCAGCTTTCTTTCACCAGCCTTCCTCCTCTCCTTGATGAAAGATAAAGCACGTATTATTATTATTATTATGCTCAACAGTCCAAAATCTCAGATGAAATGATATTTATAATAATTGTTGGTGTTTAATGTACCAAAAACGTCATATGTTCGCCTCGTACTTCTTCAGGTTCTGCAGATGGTGTCGACTTTCCACATTTCCACATATCCGGAGCGGGGCGGCTTTTCGACCACGCAGACGGTGCCGCCTGGGATGTATGCCCTGCCCTGCACTTTTTCACTGAAGCGCACCTTCCTTTGGATATGACGGCGCTACCGTCGCTGTTCGACTGTCGCTACGCTGACTGGCAACCTGGCACATCGGAACTCAACGTCACACTACATAAGCTACCGCCCCTGCATACCTCCTTGGGATCTGGCGCCGACATGGCTGCTGGTCACTTGCGCCTCGTACTTCTTCAGGTTCTGCAGATGGTGTCGACTTTCCCCGTATCCGGAGCGGGGCAACTTTTCGACCACGCAGACGGTGCCGCCTGGGATGTATGCCCTTCCCTGCACTTTTTCACTGAAGCGCACCTTCCTTTGGATATGACGGCGCTACCGTCGCTGTTCGACTGTCGCTACGCTGACTGGCAACCTGGCACATCGGAACTCAACGTCACACTACATAAGCTACCGCCCCTGCATACCACCTTGGGATCTGGTGTCGACATGGCTGCTGGTCACTTACGCCTCGTACTTCTTCAGGTTGGTTTTTTCTATCGCCCTGTTAACGGTAAACCATTTCGAAAATTGGCGCCAGATCCCAATTCCGCCTTGAACTTTTATACGCGCAGCATTACTTTTGTGCGAATCAAGTGTTTGTTATGTGTACGTTATCTGCGAAAACTACTGCAGCTTGCAAGTGATGTAGAACAAAACCCAGGCCCTCTGACTTCTGAGCAAGAAGTACAAATGTTCACCGCTGTCATGGCAATTCCCACGGTACTGCAAAAGCAGACAGAAATTCTTGGGGAACTTCGTTCCGTAGCGTCACGGCAAGAAGCACTCGAGCAAAGGTTTTCGCAGATAGAGGACAAATTGAACGTCTTTGAGGACAAATTGCTATCGGTGCTTCCATTAAAAGACAAGGTGATGCAGTTAACTGTGGAGACCGACAATCTTGCTGCCACGTTTTCGAAGCTGCAAGAATTGGAAGATGATATGGAAAGTAGATCTCGAAGAAACAACCTTATCTTTTTTGGCTTTCAAGATGCAGCTGGTGAAATCTGGCAAGATTCGGAGACTAAGGTGATCACCTTTTGCGAGGAAAAGTTAAAAGTCGCTATTTCGGCTGATACGGTTGAGAAGGCCCACAGGTTAGATTGCTTCACGGCAACTAAAAACAGGCCTATTATAGTTCGGTTTCTGTCGTTTAAGGAAAAGCAGCGTGTTTTATCAGCTACTTCGAGGTTAAAAGGTACAAGCTTTGCTATTAGCGAAGACTATAGCAACAAAGTTCGACAAGAGAGGCGGAAATTAATTCAATTTGGAAAGAGTAAGGGAGGGGACTTCAGACTATCGTATAACAAACTAAAGATTGGCAAGGAAACTTTTTTCTATAATGCTGAAACAGACAGCGTGACTAAAACCAAGACATAGCAACTAAAAAAGGCCCTCGTAACTTCTAGACAACCATCCAGCCCGGATGACATCGTGTGTATTGTGGTAAATTGTCGTAGCGTAAAAAATAAAATTATAGAACTCGCCGCTCTCATTGAAACGACAAAGCCACATGTAGTACTTGGTTCTGAATCTTGGTTAGACGACACAATAAATGACAATGAAATTTTTCCAACCTGCTACGCAGTCTACAGGAAGGACAGAAACGCGCATGGGGGAGGTGTTTTCATTTTGATTCATAATGCTATATTTAGCTTCCTCGTTGACGTTGAAGCTGGCTCAACCGAAATTGTTTGCTGCAAAGTACTCTTGAACAACGGCTCGTCTGTGGCATTCGTTTCCTTCTACAGGTCACCCAGCACGAGAGCCCCTCAGCCCCTTTTCAATTTAAGCAATGTGCTGCTGACACTACAAACTACATATATTGTTTTGGCAGGTGATTTTAATTTACCAGATGTAATATGGCAGCAGCTTACACCAGTGTTAGTCAATTCATCCCTCCTGTACACGACCTTCCGCGAAATGATAAATGCCCATTTGTTACTACAGTTTGTGCAAAAACCAATGCGAATTGTGGCTAGTAGTGCAAATGTACTTGATTTATTTTTTTGCAATGTGCTTGATCTCGTGCCTTCGATTACCTTGATTCCTGGTATTAGTGATCATGATGTTGTTGTCGTTAAGATGTCCTGTGCCACCAAGAATTGTCATTCTGCGCAGCCTCGCAAGATCTTTCTTTTATGAAAGAGGCGATTACGCAGCAATATCATGTGAACTAGACAATTTTTTCCCAGAGCTTAGGGCTCAATGTTCGTGTCTAGACATAAATGCATTGTGGGATCTTTTTAAGACTAAAATACTGTCCTTGACACAAACCTTCATTCCCTCGCATGTCATTACTTCCCAGCGTCGAAACAATAAACCATGGATTACTAAAGAGATTCGAACGATGTTAAACAGGAAAAATAGAGCCTTTCGTAAGCACTGTCACTCGCCGAATCCTACATTGTTCGTAAAGATGAAGGTAATAAGCAAAACGATAGCGAGATTGATGCGCAATGCACATAAAAAGTTTCTTTTCACTCTAGGATACAAAGTGAAAACTAATCCAAAAGAGATGTGGAAATAAGTCAAGAGCAAAAAGAACTCTGGTGACGCTATCCCTGACGTCATAGATGAAAAAGCCTACGGCACAGATATTTTGGCAAAAGCAGAGGCCTTCAATGCTTATTTTCACTCCGTGTTTTCATGCTCAAAAGCCGCACTTTTGAAATCACATGACGTCAGAGAGTTTACTCAGATGAGGGAAATTGAGCTGTCTGAAGATGGTATCGCATTATTACTACGGAAGATTAACATCCATTCGGCTACCGGTCCTGACTTTATTTCAAATTTTGTCCTAAAAAACTGTGCATTGTCTGTCACCGCTTTCTTAATACTGTTACTTAAGATATCTCTTCACGTTGGTGCTCTACCTTCGGACTGGAAAACTGCAAATGTTATTCCAATTCACAAAAGTGGTTCAAAAACAAGAACGTGCAACTACAGGCCAATTTGACTCACAAGCATTGCTTGTAAAACATTAGAACATGTTGTTTATACAAATTTAATGGCACACCTTCAAGAAAATAGCTTCATTATTCCAACGCAACATGGCTTCAGGGCTGGCTTTTCTTGCGACACTCAGCTTGTAGAATTTTGCCATGACATCGCAGCATTTATTAACTCAGGTTTGCAAGTTGACTGCATCTTTTTAGACTTTCGGAAAGCTTTCGATACCGTATCTCACACCCTGTTACTACTAAAGTTGTCCTACCTCAACTTGCCGAACACCCTCCTGAAGTGGTTGGAAGCATACCTGTTAGATAGAAACCAACGCGTGATACTTCATGGTGTCCGCTCTTCTGATGTCTCTGTATTATCTGGAGTGCCACAGGGGTCCGTCTAAGGGCCCCTGATTTTTCTTATATTTATCGTGAAATTTCAAGTGAATCAGATAGTCAACTGCTACAGAATGATCTGAACAAAATCATGTCTTGGTGTGCGACTTGGAACATGACACTCAACCTGTCCAAATGCAACCTCTTAAGATTCACAAACAAAAGACACCTGCTGATGGCAAACTATGTCATGAATACAACACAACTGTCCCTTGTAACAGAATATAAGTACTTAGGAGTCATTTTTTCCAGCAATTTGACTTGGAATGCCCACATAAATTACATCGTAACAAAGGCCAGCAACACATTAAACTTCTTAAGACGTAACTTTAAACAAGCACCGGCCAGCCTGAAAGAAATCCTGTATATGTCGAAAGTACGCCCACTTTTGGAATACGCGTGCGGCACGTGGGACCCTTTTACTAAGGTGAACATCGACGCTCTAGAACGCGTGCAGCTGAAAGCGGCCCGTTTCGTCACGGGTGATTACAACTTTTCTAAAAGGTCTTTCGAAATCAGGAGTACTTCAGGATGGCCTCCTCTTGAAGACAGGCGCAAATTCTTACGTTTATCTCTGTTTCACAAAATATTCCATGGTTTAACGGGTATTCACAAAGAAAACTGCATATCGGAGCCTACGTATATATCTACTCGTACTGATCACCCCTTAAAGTGCGCGAGTTCGCTACCAGAATTAACCTTTTTAAATATTCATTTTTTCCACGATCAATTAAGCAATGGAACAAACTACCTCCATATCGGAGCCTACGTATATATCTACTCGTACTGATCACCCCTTAAAGTGCGCGAGTTCGATACCAGAATTAACCTTTTTAAATATTCATTTTTTCCACGATCAATTAAGCAATGGAACAAACTACCTCATGAAATTGTAGCCGCGTCCAGGGAAACATTCGCCACTGCGCTGGAACATCATATTTTATTGTAGCCTGAGCACACATTAAAGTTGCCTACACTTTCGTTTCATCTCTCTAGCGATCTACGCTTCAGCTTTTTTTTTTTTTTCTGCTGTACCTTCACACACGTCAATGTTTATTATGTGTCACCATTGGATGCTTTATTATGTATCTGTATTTCTTTTATGTTCAACTCAGTGTTAATGGACTGTCGCCTTTCTGCATTTCGAAATCATTATCTCCCCCCTACACTAATGCCCCTCGCGGGTGCTGTAGGTACTGTAAATAAATAAATAAATATGATTATGAGAGATGCCACAGTGAAGGGCTCCGAAAATTTCGACCACCTGGGGTTCTTTAACGGGCACCCAAACCTGGGCACACAAGACTCAAGCATTTTTGCCTCTACTGAAAATGCGGCCGCCACGGCCGGGCTTTGATACAGCCACTAGCCCACCTTGGCGGGGCACCCAATTGAAAAATAAATGTTACATCATAATACAGTCGTATCTCGTAAATTCAAACACGCTTAATTCGAACTTACGGTTAAGGGGGGGACGCGGCTTTGGGATCGCGCAAAATGGCGAAAAAATCGATTTTTCGAGACTCAAGTTTTCAGTTTCTGGAACCCTTTTTCTATCTGGTTCCAAAATATCTACACTGAAAACCGTGCAGAAGTCCTTCGGAAAATTCGTTTCACCCACCTAGGTAGCAAAACCTTTTATAGAAATGGCGAGAAAACAGCGATTTTCAAAAAATTATAGCTTTGCGATGCTTATGCCGGGAGCCGGCTTCCCGAGATCATCGGAAAGAGCATTTCTCCGTGTTTAACTTTCCCGCCTCAGCTGGCTCCTCCCTATAAAAACCAGCGTATCAAAAGCAAATGTTTGAAGGTCGTTTTGAGCCCCTTGATTGGCCATAGCCGCCATGTTGCCTCAGCTCGCCTCGCCATTGGCCCGATGCTCGATCCTGGAGATCGTCGTCTGCTGCTTGTGCGTCACGAGGACATGGTTCTCGAAAATCACTACTTCACGACGTGTTCACGGCTTGATGATCACTTAAGATGTAATTACGCTTTAGTTACGAGCAGTAAGCGGATGCACGATCAGGTTACTACGAGCGGGCGCGCAGTCTACGAGCGCCGCGCGCCATCGGAGTCGTCTTTAGCCCTAACTCCGCCGGCAGCGAGACTGCGGGCAAGAACGACGCGCTAGCGCATTCGTGGCGACGTGCTTCTTCGCAAGCAACGAAGCTGTGAGCGGCGGCACGATCTGAATACTATGAGTGGCCGCACCGGATGCACGATCAGATAACTACAAGCGGGCGCGCGGTCTACCAGAGCGGCGCGTCATCGGAGTCGGCTCTAACCCTAACTCCGCTGACAGCAAGACTACGGGCAGAAACGTTGCGCAAGCGCACTCTTGGCAACGTGCTTCTTCACAAAAAATGTAGCACATCACTCGCTAGCTCCTCTGAATCACGTACGGGTATTTTACGCATCGGCAGTGGACAACACAGTCAAGCTCGTCACCCCCCCCCCCCCCCTCACTGCCAAGGATTGCTCGAAACAGCAGCTAGCAGTTTCGCGCGCCGTCATTCCAAAATGCGATGCCAAGCGCAGTGCGCGCCGTTTTTTTTGTCATCGTAGTTACACTTTTCGCGCATTGTCACCGAACGCCACTGCACTGTGCACGCGGCCGCGCACCCCACGGTCATATGGCGTGCTGTCAATAAGCTTTTGTGATGCAATTCAGACGTGCTTGGAGCCGTGCTTGATATCGCCACGAACGTCTATGAATGTTCCGAGGTTAATGAATTGCTGTAGATTAGAGTTTCCGCGACCGGCTGTATGATGATGCGTTTCACGGCTAGAGCGGCAAAAGAGCGTATATGAATCAGGGGCACGAATTTTTATATGCCCGTTTCGCGTCATAATTATACTGCTAAAATTCCTCTGCCACCAGTCTTCTGCCCATAACTTTGTTATTTGAAAAGAAGGCATAGGCCGTCATGGTGTGATCCATTTTTATGATGCAATAAACCTCTCTCCAAATAAAGAAAAGTTCAGTGAATATTTGTAATCAAGTACTTAATTACGCTAATTACAACTTCAGCACAAAAAATATGTGTAATAATTTCAGTATATGGTTCTATTAAATTACAATCTTTTCTGTCATACCTATCACACCACTCCTTCATACAAAGAACTTGGTTTGAAATCCATACTTGTTCTTTGTAAATCATGAAAAGGAGTAAATTATGAAAAGAAGTCAAATATCACAAGACAAACCTCAGTTCACAGTTTTTGGGTGTCTTAGAAACGTAAAAAAAAGTTGAAACTTTAAATGCAGCTTTCTCAATACTGTTTTTTTGACGTTATGCTCAGCCCCTCCACATGGTTCAATGAAGAAATAATATGTCTCTTGTGAAGTATTTGTAGTATCGCTTCAAAATTTTTATGGAAGCACTGTGAGGTCATTCTTAGTGTCTGTGCCAATTTTCATGAATATCCAACAATAAACAAAAAAGTTCGTAGAAAAAAGCCTGTCGAAAACATCGACAGGCTTTTTCTCACAAGTGTGTTTTGGACATTGTGCATTGCTCGTGGAAAGAGTAGCTGTCGTGGAGTATTGGTTCTCTATAAAAAAAATGCCGATCTGCTTCTCTCCCATGAAGACGGCCCTCCTTTCTCGTCACGTGCAGGCCACACTGCGGCTGTGGCCAGCATTGACGCAGCTGCGCACAATTTTTTTTGCCAGGAGAATGCTGAAGCCGAAGTAGAAATGCTTTGCAAGCTGCGTGCGAAATCGATTGACTCATTGCAAGGCAAACGTGTGCAGATGAGCATCACCGATTATTTCAATTAATGACAGATGTCCTGTGATTTGTGAGTAAATATAGGTCTTCTGAAACTTCCCTCTCGTGTGTTAGCTCAATGCACATGCGCTACTGCATGGTGAGTTCTCTATTCATTTAGCTTTAAATAATTCAAACTTTTTTTAATTCAAACAAATTTTTGGGCCCCTTCGAGTTCCAATTATCTAGATTCGACTGTAACTGTTGGGGTTTAACCTCTCGAAACGCTATGTCGCTTGGGCTAGTTGGCTAGACCACCGTGAACGGTGGTCTAGACAACTTCGCTTTTGAACACATTTGAACACATTAAATGTACTTTGGATGTCTGGGAGGCTTCAACACACAAGCACATATATATACAAGCACAAATACTTGAATACAAATCACTTAAATTCGCTCGTATTACAACCTCAAATCTTGTAGTAAATGCAAGCAAATTTTACGAGGTCGTCGTCGCTGACAGAGGTGTTCTCCTTTAAGGGGGCAGACTGGTCTTAGACGCTTTTTGTTTATTTGTTCAGTCATATTGATCAAACTGCACAGAACTATTCAATTTTTCTACTGATTTCAAATATTTAAGAAGTTTTCCTGTAACTCATCTTGTTCCTGAAATAACTCAAGTTCACCCCCTATTGTTTAAGGCCGCTTTAGAAGAAAAAAGTGCTTAATTAAAAGTGATATTTAAGATGTGCCAACATAGACTAACGACTATGGAGGAAAGTATGCAAGAGTATTTTGTTTTTAGGCCTTTCTTGACTATTTTACTGCAAAATGAACTATTCATTTTCAAAAGCAGTTAGAATTGTATAACAATTTTGATGAGTTAAATTAAAAAGGCTTGTGCTCTATATTCTGCTCTCATACTTGACAGGCTTCCATTGCAAAAATAATAATTGTTGTACCTGCCCTAGCTGCAGAGATGTTGAGGCCTCAAAATTGAACAGTTGTAAATTTACTTTTTAGAGAAAAAAGAAAAAAAAAAGAAAACACACAGCTTTCTCAAACATCAACAATCATGGTGCGCATGTTCTGCAATCCTCATAAAAGTGCTCATAAATTCGTAGCAGAGCTTCTAACACAGGTGCCGGCCAATTATAAAGAAGCCTTGAAGTCGGTTTTCCTTTTTTTTTTTTTTGCAGGTTCTGCATGTTAACAGCACCAAGAATCTGGACAGTTAAAATGACATTGCAAAAAAAAAAAAAATTACCACTTCCTGGTGTGTGAAAATTTGCACAGACATAGAAAAATATTTGCAGAAACCAAATATGTCAATTTTAAAAAAGAATTTTTTTTGTCACTTTTTGGTCCCAAAGACCAGTCTGCCCCATCAAATTGACGATTGTCAACTTTGAAAATGCTCTTTGAACACTGAAAATGCCCTCTTAATTAAAATCGGAGCTTATTGAATAAACTTGAATGGTAAAAAATTTTACCGGCAAGTGTTTATCAGATTTTTCGGACTTATTCGAAAACACGGTCCCCTCGGTATTATCAATGGATAACCTCGGAAAACCCTCATGGCTGTTCTCTCCGCTTACCTCTTCCTCCCTGGCGACGTGGCAGATGTGCACTGGCCGCTGCTGCAGACTGGCCAACAGTATGACGGCTGCTGTCGTGGGGCCCTCAGCGTGACAGCACAATGGCATGTGCCTTGGCCATTTCTCAAAGTGCTGCGAAAGCAAGAGGCAGCACGCCATCAGGTTTCATAGCTACAATGAAGAGCTTCAGCATACTCATATAAGTGTTTTAAATGTTTACCGGAGCTGTCAATGGCAGCAGCAGAGATAGCCGAGATGTGTTGTTACACATTGATTACCCTGCATGGTATGTGTGAGAACACTCAGTTTTGTTGGTGACTTACTGATTTTGTTGTTGCATATGTGCAATGTTATGCAATTAAGTAACAATAAATGCATACAGCAGTTACGGAGATGGAAGCTCTTTGGCTGTCGTATTTTTTAGGACTCCTAACTCTGATTGCAATAACTACTAGGAGTACAGCAGCCGCTACTGGTAATTGAGCCAGAGAACGAATATTGGTCTCACTGCGACTTATTAAAATAACGTAGGAATGCTTAGACTGTTGTCCAGTGATGGCAAGTTACAGGGTCAAACAAAGAATGCAAAGTGTGCATCAACACTCACCTTGAGCCAATCCGAGACTGTGTCCATGCAGAGAGGCCCGTACGTGTCGTTCAGGTACATCTTGAGCCCGACAACAGATGGTGCCAATGACGCCACACTCTCGGCATTCGTCCGATTGGCACCCGCAAAAAGGGCATAGTCACACCTAGCGCCAGCTCTGGCTGCCTGCATATTCGTAAGAGGGAAGCATAAAAAAAATGTGGGTACAAGCATATTGGGCAGCTGGTAATGGCGTGAGATATGTAAAGCTGTTTATACATGTACTACAATCTACATACACTACGATTAGGTAGCACCTATTTGTCATCAAACCTACGTAAAGTTGACATTATCAACTTCACAGAAAAAGACTTCTTGACATGGCTGGGGTGCGGAGTTAGGAGAGAACATGAAGATTATCGTTTCTCACATACCACACTGGCTCAATATTTTCTGAAGCTTGCCATGTCAAGCTTCGAGCTGCCTTAGGATAAGATACCTTTACAGAAAAAAAAAAAAAGAAAACATATAGGTCCTAGCAGATGCCATCGAATATCTGAAACTATGCCGGAAACGTCATCAGCTTTGCCATTAGAAGCACACTTCCATGCATATCGAGAGGGCTTCATGTGTTGGTACTAGTAACTGTACCGCAACAGGCGGCGGGAGCAACTATGTTGGTAACGTGTCGGTGTTGTAGAAGAGCTGGCTGCTTTGTGCTGGCATTTGATTGTGGGTTCATGGCATGCGCTGGAGGAGTGCCAGTCTTACAAGTGCCAATCATTTTTTAAACCTAAAGCACAATTTTCCCTTCAAACAGCTTTGCGACAGCATTGCTGTCAGTTACTCCTAGCTGCACACTACAAGGTTACAGGTTGACTCCCAGTGATCTCTTGAAATCTCCTTGAGCCACACTGGTCACGCAAACTGCTCTCTGAACGTATCAGGCCCCGTTTTCCCCAATCTCAACGAGCATTTGGGCACGCAGCAAAACTGGATTTCTAGGGAACACATGGTTTAATAGTAACATGTCATTTTTGCTGTGATTGCGTGAAATCAAGGCAAGAAGGGCACCCCGAGAATGGACGTAATTTTTCCTCGTGCGTTTAATTCTCTTGATGTCCGTTTATTTGTGCATCATCCTTTTTAACTCGTCTACGACATCGCGTAGCTAGCGCGTTTATGTGTTTCATTGCACTCTAGTAGCATCAACTTCTCCCTTGGTTTCAATAACGCTGGCATTCACAATTAAGAATGCCACCACACTGCATATACGTTGTCGTCTTACCGTTTGGCTGACCGCAAGTGACTCGGCATCACAAACTGGTGGCTGGGTGTTTGGCATGGCGCAGATGATTGTGAAGCCACCAGCCAGGGCAGCCGCTGTGCCGGAGGCGTAGTCCTCCTTCTCGGTCGCGCCCGGCTCACGCATGTGGACATGCACGTCAATGAGACCCGGGAGGCGTACAATGTTGCGCGAAGTCAGGCAGTCAATGTGCGTCTTGACAGGCGGTGCTTTGTGAATCAGCCGCAGAGCCTGTGAAAAACAAGAAGAAGAGACATCAATATAGAGAAAGATTCCAAACGGTGGAAGGAAAAAAATAGTGGAGGAAATAAAATGGCATAACGTAAAGTTTGATAAGTTGCTTTTATTTCCCTGACGTGAAAATATGCCAAAAAGAGTACGCCAAAGAGCATATAACGGATATTTACTTTTAAATACAGATATACTGTCACGGGGTCGTAACGTCGACGAAGGGGAAGAGACAGTACTTTGAAGAATAATCTATTTATTCGGCCGAACCTGTGGCCACGTAAAAGGAAAGTAAGACTACAGCGAGACACTGGCACTAATAGCAGTGAACGGAGAGTCTGCCGTCGACCAACTGACAAGCGGCGAAGCGTGTCGGCATTTATACCCTTGCAATAGAATGTTCTAAAGTCACCGCTAGCGGCGGCATAGGTTCCAAAAAAATCTGTAATGTTTATGAAGTGGGCGTAATCTTAACAAAACGATCTACTAGAACCTCGAAGCTTCTCAAACATCGTAGGCGCGGTTTGCACTGAACGTAGTGTAACGGGGTGATAACAAAGCTTGAGAAATGAACGTGGCAATATAATTACAGTGAAATCTGGGTAGAAAGAACACCACATTAATGAACATTTCAGATTAACGAAATTTTGAAAAATCCCTTGCTGCCTGCTAATAGTTTCAATATAAAATTATTTCACTATAACGTACTTCAGAATACCCAAGTTCTCAGAATAACGAGTGCTAATTTAGTTCCGCAATATACTAACAACGCCTCAGTACTACGAACTCATGTTCTGAAATCCGTCACGACCACCGGAGCGGTACGCAAGCAGACGACACAGCAAACAGATGCCTTGCTTTTCGGAAGACGAGCGACGGCACGGAGGAAAAAATAAATAAATGAAAGGACGACTTTCTTTTATTTCTTTTTATTGAAACACCGACGCTGCAGGTTTACAAGCGCAGAGGCAAGGGGCGAGGGCAACAACACGGGAGGGCAAGGTCTGCGAGGCAGAGGGCAGAGTAGGTAGAAGTTGTGGAGCAGGAAGCATGGGCGCGAAAAACCTGAGACAGCTCTTTTTTTTTCTTGGGAAGAGACAATGACAGCCCCGACGCTTCCGGTTTTTCTTATTTTTATCACTTCTACATGTGTTAGAGGCCTTGTCACTCATGTTTATCTTTTACGGTGACTATTTATCGCTTTAGCAAAGCAAGTCGGCATTTGCGCTGCGGTGCTACTACAATGAGTTCATCTCTGCTTGCTACGAAGAAGCGGAAGCAGTTTTCGCTAAGCGAGAAAATAGATATTCTTCGGCAACTGGAAGGCAAGAAGCAGGCTGTTGTGGCCAAAGAACTTGGAGCGTACGCGTAAAAGAAGAAGAAAACACAGACTCCTTTAAGCAAACATGCATTTTTCGGTGTTCACTTGTGTATTTTATAGTTAATTATGGTTAAGTATCTATTGTTATTTTTTGCTTTCACTTTAACGACCTTTCAAAATAACGAACAAATAGCCATGGCCCCCTGAAGTTCGTTATACCCAGATTTTACAGCAACAGCTGTTTAAATGTTTCCTTGAATGGGATACATCATCTGCTTGTAGTGCATCGTCCTAGGTTTTCCGTTTGGTGTCTTCGTTTTTGTACCTTTTCACGTCATGAACAGAAAAAAATACTCTCTGCTTCTTACATTCTTCCTGGAATAAATTGTAACAGCGCCCCTCAAATTACAGTCCACACTGTGCCACAAAAAATCCCCGCCATTTCCACTTGCACAGAACATCTGACCAGTGATCACAAACTCAGTACAATGACTCAGCCATAAGAATTGGAAATGCACAAGCATATGATGTTGGCTACTCCCAAATGCTGAACAACTTAATACTAAACACTCTTAGCCATCTATTCGCCAGTCCGAATGGTGTAATGCAGTAATGAAACGCACTGCATGTTTTAATAGACAATTCAAGAGGACAACAGTTATACTTGAGTTGTCTCCAAAGGCACTTTTCATTTCGATCCAATTCGAAGCGCACAAGAATGGGAGCGAGAGTCTTTCAACTCATGCCTTCATAATGCAGCACCTTTGCAAGGCTTTGAAACGCTCTGAAAGTTATTCCGCAGTAAATTAATGAAAAAGAAACAGAACTGTGATGCACTGCAAACTGCAGTACATTTTTTGGGATATCCACACAGCTGGACTTCCTATTCTTAGTCCTGAGTGCCACAAAATGTAAATGTTTGTAGCTAGACATTACAAACACTAAGAAAACAGAAGCATAAAAAAAGGCAGGTACTCGCAGTCTTTGCCGGACGCACATGGTGCCCATTTCTGCAAAGAATAAAGCACTCAAGCGTGGCACGAATAAGCGTGGTTTATAAAGTGTAAGTGAAAACTTGAACTTCAACATTTGTGGCCACTAGAAGCCGGGAGGTCCCTGAGTGAAATTTCAAGGGAGAGGAAAATTCAGACTGAAGTGCCACAAACGTGGCACCTGGGATTAACGGCAGCAGAAAAGTGGGAAGCAACAAAGACTCAGCGGGATCATTCGCCACCTTAGGTCGGCAAAAGAAAGTGGAACTCCCTCAGACTCACTCAAGAAATATTTCAGCGGACCTCTGCGGTGCGGCACCGGCGACTCCTTAAATGTAGTGAGAGTTGGCGCTGGGCCAGTTGCTGCGTGTTTGGAGCGGCGGTTGGTGTGTGCGAGTTTTGTCCCTTTAAGTACCCGTCGCACTTTGCATCATCAATCTACTAGGTTTTTCAGCGAACAGTGATGTGGCCTGACAAGCAATGACCGCCTTATAGGGCTATATGGCGTGAAAATGTGTCCTGAAAGCAAACTGCCAAGTTTGCATAACGCTACTCACAATGCCAGTTCAAGGAGAAGATTTTCAGCTCACTCGTGTGACCACCTTTCGTGACAAAGTTGGACTGTTGTATCAGTCCAACCACTTGTACAGTTTTGTGAGCAAGATACAAAACACGTTTACGAAGTGCTTTTCTCGCCACGAGCTGCATTGGAACAGCATTTTGGATGTACATATTAGCAATCGTGAAAGAATTGTTTTCCTAAGAAGTTGGGTGCGCAGAACATTCATTCCCCTGACCTCTGAAAAGACATCATCAGCTTTTATGTCGCGATGCGGTTGCACCTTTTTGTGAAATGGCACTAGCTCTGAGAGATCAGATAAGTGCTAAAAGACAAAACATGTAAAGTTAAGTCACTGCTCCTGAAGTAGAAATGCTGAGTAAGCAACTGTGATCAATATCTGACAAACAAACGATCATGTGCTTGCATCCAGAACTTGAGAAGAGTGGCCTCCTGTTTTTGTTATCTGTGGATCTTCACGTTCTTTGGATAGAAATATTCAGTGCTGAAATAGCCAAATTACAGAGCCAAGATACTGAAGATCTGCATAAATAATGAGCAGCTACAAGTGTTTAAAAGCTTTGGAATGCATAACCTTAAGTGCTCGTAGCAAACTACATATACCGAGTGTGTGTCAAAGTCAGCATCGGCTATACTTTTCACAAACTTTTAAAAGGTGTGTGTGAGGAAAGCAGTGCCTTTTTAAAGAAATGCAAAAAAAAACAAGTTTACGATTGATAGCTGTGCAATGTAAGCTTCTAAATGTTTGCCATCACTACTTATCACACATACGTGCAATTTATGTGGATCTGAAATCAGTGCATAATCCCTTGCATGTACAAGCTTTTGCACGCAGTGTAATTGCGCGTTGCACGAGTAGCGATGACAGAGTTTCAAAAAAGAATGTTTGCTGCAGCTTTAGTCGAACTAGTACTGATGGTCGTCAGTGTGTTTCATTTAACATGAGATGACGAGCTAACAGCAAAACTGCGTACACCACGCTAGACTCTTCCAGAAAGTTACCATGATTTACAGGCACATGATAGCCAACGCACCGAGCTCGTGTCAGTTTGTTTAAAATTTTTTCAGCTACACTTGTGCCACCACCTACGCTGCCGAATTCGCAGTCATTTCCGTGAAGTATATAATAACAGAGGGCAAAAAACCATGGCTTTATTAGCGCACGAACGCCTGGCAGCGCCCTACATTGAACTCGCTAGTGGTGCCACCACACGCGATATATCCTGCTTCAAGCAGGGGACCCCAGCGAGCTACTACCCTTTTCTAAGTGGGATAATCATAAGATGAACAGGTGAAGTGCGTCAGACAGGCTGGCCGACATTTCCATAGGAGGACCTGTCTTTTTCAAAGGCCTTTGAAAAAGATAGGTCCTTCTATCGAAACGTCGGCCAGTTAGTCTGAGGCACTTCACCTGTTCATCTTATGATTATTCCACTACGTTGTTTCCATTTATCGGCTCCCATCAAGATTTCGGACACCATTTTCTAAATCACTTTAGCCGAACTCACTCGCACCCCAATCACGAAAATTTTCTTTAACTGGACTCACTCGGACTCGCTCAGAATCAGACTCATGGCTTAATCCGAGTCCTAGTGAGTAGACTCATGAGTGAGTTCCTCGTCCTATGGTCGCCACTTCATTACAATGATAAGCTTCGAACATCAATCCCGTCAATTACCGTATTTACTCGCATAATCCTCGCACTCGCATAATTATCGCACCCCCCCCATCGCCCAAGAAAAATACGAAAAAAATTTTTTCTCGAGTAATTATCGCACCCCCGAAAACTGCCGCAATAATGTCATCTGCTCGTTCCAGCCACTGATGATGATAGCGCGCACTATTTGGCGCCATCTCTTAAGCATCAAGCGTACTATTGAACGGAGATTTAATCCAATCCAAGCCAAAGTGGCCAGTGCGCGTTGCGGCGTGTTTTGTATGTTGTGTCGGTTATCTTGGCACGTTATGCGGCAATACTGAAGCCACATGGCTGCTTCAAGTTGCAAGTGATAGATCATACGCTAAACAACGGCAACAAGGCCGCCGGTAGGCCCTTCGGAGCCTACGAGTTTTGTGTTCGCTACTGGTGACGGCAGCTGAAAGCCTCCAAGACGCGTTAGGCCTGCCGTGTGCCTAAAACTGGGATTGATGGTAAACTTTATTTCTTCACAAAGAAACTGCGGACGATTCTGTTAAATAGCTATCAGCCCAATACTGACGCCCTACGCTTACCTTTTGAGGGCTCCTGTTGAGCGCCGACCGCTACCGCAACGCCCATAAGCTTTGCGTATGGTATTCTAATTCTCGACTATTTGCTTCCACTTTTTATGTCTCAAATAAATCTTGCCTTGTGTGGAACCTCTGCTTTTATTGTTGAGGTAAGTTCTAGTTAGTACTTTGTAAAGCGTGCTGTAAGTTGCTGGTGTGAGAATCCCAATTCGCGGCCACTTCGTTTTTTTTTTTCGCTCTCTGCGTTTTCGTGGAAAGTTTTCCCCGCGTAATTCTCGCACCCCCCAACTATGCATCAGGTTTCCGGCAAAAAAAGTGCGAGGATTATGCGAGTAAATACGGTAATTCGATCAATCTTGTCGTAACTGCAACCTGCCTCCACGAGTAGCTTGGCGCACTTGACGTCTGTGACCAGAGGCACGGCGTAGTCGACAGCCATGCGGCGCGTCCGGTAGCCCTGGGTGAACATGGTTGAGATGCGGCGCGCCCCGCTGCTGCACATGGGCAGATTCACCACCAGGTCAAACTCCTTCTGCTCCAGGAAGTCCGCGATGCTCAGCTGCGTCTGCTGCGAGGACAGGCTCCCACCCTCCGACCCTCCGTTGACAGTGTCCTCGTCAACGTCATGGTCGTGAAAGGGCCACGTCATCGGCTCTATCTGCCAAAAAAAAAAAAAAAGATCACAGAAAAAATAGAGCATACTCTCGGTATCCAAAAACCCCTCAAAAAAAGTTGCTGATTAAAGGCGTACTGACACCTACTTCCGAAGGCGAGTTTACTCTGCCATGCAAATCACCTGTATACAGAAATGGCTCTGAGCTAACGTCACGACGCTGAGCAAATACTGGTAAAATACTTTAGCATGATACTAACATCAATTTCCTCGTGACGCACCTACCTACATCGAGACTACCTTGATGTCAGGCTACAGTACTAATCCTGGTGACTCCACACAGCAGTCTGACTACTTGTGATGATGTCCAGCACCAAAACACAAAATATAGCAGCTCGCATGTCGCCTTCTCTGTTGTCTGCTCACTCCGTGCGGTCCTGTGGTCACTGTCATCCAGCATGCTTGTGAAGCGAGCTAGCAGAGTCTGGAATAGTGTATGTGCACCCAGATACAAGATATACGCTTATCAGAGGGCAAAGGAACTGTTTGAAGCGATGCGTGGATGAGAATACATCACGAAAACTCGTGTGTGCAAACTACTGCCTGGTGGGGCTGCTCACACCATGTCGTGACGCCAGGGTACAGTAAGACCGAAACTAGCTCTTAAAAGTATGCTGTAACTATTTTTACAGGGTGCACTCACGCTTATCGGTACAATTCCTACTCTCTTAGAGATTTGGCCTGTTAATTAACGAAGAAAAAAAAAGATAAGTTAAAAATTTCGTGTCAGTACCCCTTCAAGTTGAAGAGCTCATTTATTACCTGCAGCCAGGTTCATCACTCAAAATTGAAAATCATGTTACACTGCTTATATTATAATAAGAATGAATAGGCAGTATTGATTTGTTATAAAACTTGGCAGTGCAAACAAACTGGCCTTGTTCATGTCCTGCTCTTTCTGTGTCTCGTTTGCCCTACCATGTTTTATAATTATATCTTATATCTGCTGGATTGGCAAATTTTAGAATGTAACATGTTTTATCGCATATCACTCGCACCCTACAGCTATTCAAATCCTGCTACCACTCGAATTCACTTCGACTTTGCTTCGAAATAAAATAGCGATGTTTGCACAAGTCATCATTATGAAGATGAGTCTATCCCGGCCCTGCTTTTTTTTTCAGGCTTTCAAAGATTTTACCTTGATGCCGTGCTCCATATAGAAGTCCGAGGTGCCGAGGCTGCCGTACAACTCGAAGCCCATCTTCTCCAATGTTCGGACGCTCGGCAGGAACTCGGCCTTGTGCTGCATGAGCAACATACAACAAATTTAGCATAGCATTGTCACTTTTAACAACACAAACTCAGCCTGTGGAGACAATAAACTGTACAGACAATAAACTTTCAACAGAAATCTGTTGATTAGAACAGCTGCTTAAATGAAACAACTGCGCCTGTAATGATGAGTTCCATAAGAAAATTATGCATTCATGTTCATCTATTGGTAAATGAAACACATGTCCCTGGTTCCTTTAGGTTTCGTTTATTGGATGTCTACTGGAAGTTGCCTGCTGGTGGTCTTTTCTTCCCCCATTCCTCAAAAAAAAAAAAAAAAAAAAAGCGAAGCACAGATATTTCAGCCCTACCAGGTAAGTGCTGATAATTGAAGAGGCCAAAAGAACAGTCACCCGAGTGAATACCCACAAAATGTTGCCTTAGGGTGTTATTCTATAGCATTATCACTTATCCCACAGCTAGATGAATGTGTGTGAACCAGTCACCTTGTAGCTTCCAATGGAGAGGAATATTTTCTTCTCAGGAATGCAGAACCCAGTGCTAAGCAGGGCCTTGAGGTAGGCCTCGTATCGGTTCTCGCCGAAGCAGGCCACCTCTCCCGTTGAGGCCATCTCCACACCGAGACGAATATCAGCACCAGCTAGCCGAGAATACGAGAACTGGGGCACCTGCACAAAAGATACCGTGTGAAGCAGGAGTGACCAGCCTTACAGGTGTTTAAACCCCATAGGATAGTAAAAAAGGGAAAGAAAAAATAATTTGGAGAAAAGATTTTTGGTGAGTGGAAAAGATTCTGATAACCATATCAAATAGAAATATGCACAAAATTTCTGTCAGAAAGTAATTGCTCCAAGAAAGTTTTTTTTTGTTACACTTAACGAGGCTGAGTGTTAGGCACACCACTGCAATTCAGGGCCAGATAAACATCACTCAGAGTCGAAATGGGCAAGCTCTCACAGTCACTACACATGCGTCACCATCACGAAAAAATTAGACAAGGAGGATGCTTGAGCTAGTTTATTTGCAGTCAGAATATTTGCACAGCACAAGAAAACAAGTAGTTACAGTGTAACTATGGAAAGAAAAGATATGGATGGGAAGGAGCACTCTTTCCAGTCCATGTTCTTTCCTTCCGTAGTTAAGCCGTAACTACATACTCATTTTCTTGCACTGTGCAAATATGCGGATCACAAAAAATTTTTCTCACAATGTAACAAAGGCAGGCTTTGCAGCACACATGTTAACGCACCACTACCACATGAGCAGAGTTCAACATTACTTTCACCCCAACAGGTTAAATCGCCAGAGTAACAGCATTTCCTTTTCTGCAAGTAGTGCGGCGTGCACTCATTCCGCAGAGGACGAGACCTTTTGAAATACATACAATAGCTATAAAATGTCGGCTTGCTAGTAAAATCCACAAATGTTCATGACTACTTTCGCAGGACATGCAATGCATGTGGCTTGCAACGAGCATTCCTAGTGTAGAATGATCTTGCCGACATGATTGCTGCCACAACCAAATACGATGAGTTCCCCCATTACACAGTACAGCCCCGTATGTACAAATTTGGCACCCAGGAATTTCAGGGCGATACTAACTTTTCTGTGGTCTAAGCTAAGGCTCATTAGCCATTAGCCTACAATGTAATTGAGTACAGTTGTTGCAAAACAATTTTCACCCTGCACCATTTCATACGAATATACTAGACTTTCGCAAATACAGTGAAATCTCGGTAGAATGAACCCCACATTAACATACTTTGAAAAAATCCCGCATCGACAGCTAATAGTTTCAATGTAAAATTATTTCACTACTACGTACTTCAGAATACCGAACTTTCCATAATAACGAGCGCTATTTAGTTCTGTGTTTTATTAACAATGCCTCAATACAGCGAACTCATGTTCTGAAATCCGTAGCGACCACCGACGCGGTACGCACCCAGACAACACAGTGAACGGACGCCTTGCTTTTCATAACACGCGCGACAGTGCGGAGGAGATAAAAAAACGAAAGCATGACTTTCTTTTCTTTCTTTTTGTTGAAAAGCTGACGCAACAGGGTTACAACTGCCATGGCGAGGGCAACACGGGAGGGTAAGGTCGGCGGCAGAGTGGGAGTTGCGGAGCTGGAACCATGGGAGCAAAAAACCTGAGACAGCGAGAGAGCAGAAAACAAAACGCGAGGAATTTTTTTTAGCTATTTTTTCTTCTTCGGAAGAGGCGATGACAGCCATACCCTTCGAGTTTGTCTTATCTTTGTCGCTTCTACATGTGCTCCAGAAGGCCTTGTCAGTCGTGCTCATCTCTTTTCGGTGATTACTTATCGCATCCGCAAAGCAAGTCCGTGTTCACGCTGCGGTGCTACTACAATAGGGAGTTTTAGAATAACGTTTGCAGGTGCTACGGGCGTCGCCCGCATAGCGGGCGCCATATGAGTTTTAGAATAGTGTTTGCCCCCCCGCAAACCGCAACGCACAATCGCAGCGACACTGTAGCCTCGAAACCAGCGCTTACGGGCCGCACACGTCGCCTCTATTTCAAATTTCCTGCAGGAGCGCCACGAACGCGACCAGCGACTCGCGTTACGATGCATGCGCAGTGTCAGCAACCACACCTCAAGAGCTTGCGGTGCGCTATATTAAAACTCCCTAATGAGTTCATCTCTGCTTGCAACGAAAAAAACGGAAGCAGTTTTTGCTAAGCAAAAAAGTGGATCGCACCACCAAATCGCACCACACGAATGTGGATGCGCTGGAGGCCTTTGCGCTGCAAAACTTGTGCTGCACGCGTAAAGAAAAAAAAAGAGACTTCTTTAAGTAAACGTGCATGTTTTAGTGTTCACTTGTGCACTGGTTCTTTCTCGTGAAAGACGAGTTATAGAACCCACTGTTTTAAAGGTAAGTCCTTTTATAAGGTGGAAAATAAGTATTTATGGTTAATTTTTGGGCTTTCACTATAACGACCTTTCAAAATCACGAACGAATTGCCATGGCCCCCTGAAGTTCGTTATGCCGAGGTTTCACTGTATTTGAATGCTTCGAATATTTGAATGGATACTACAGCATTTGTTTTATTTTCGAATCAAATTTAAGTTAAGGTGAATTTCAAGGTATTCAAAACAAACTAATACATGCACCTTAATCCGCATCCAACCCCCTGTAGAGCTGCTTTCACTGGCGTAAGGAAGTGCTAAGCCGTGAAAACACCTATTTAAATGTATATTAGTCTGCATGTAAACCTTTGTAAAAGTGGTTTCACTGCAATAAAGTAGTTTTAAACCAAAAACAGACACTGAAATCTGTACTGCCGTGAAGCACCTTTTCACGGTTGAATGAAGATATTACCCTCACAGTGATTCATTTTTTAAGTTTATAAGCTTAGTATGCCCAACTTATATGCTCTAAGTACAGCAAATTTTGAATCGTAACATTTTTTACAAGTTTTCACTTGCATTTTACAGAAACTCCAATCCTGCTACTATTCAAAGTAGTTTAAACTTCCCTTGAAGCAAAAAATGGCAAAGGCCTTGTCTCAATCCTTTAAAAATATATTGTGCAGGTTAGTTAGGTTTTGATAAGTATGCCTATTTTTCTTTATAATATTTGAATTTCTTTGGAAAAATCACTATTCACTTCGAATACACTTTGAACCTGAAATTCACTGTTCGCACAATCCTAGAATATACGCTACTAAGTAGGTACAAGCAAGCAGCTTGTACTGCACAGGTACAAGATGCCTGCCCTGCAGTGCAAAACATGGCGATCCCGTGCATGCCAGAGAACCCAAGGCGCTGCGTTGCCATGCCACTTTGTCAGCATCTTGCATCAGCAGCGCATTGTATCCACCGAAATTGTGCACACATATCTTGGAGCCCTTAATGCACCTTCGTGTGCGCTTACTTCAAGATTACAGATAATGTTGACATAGTGCCCCCCCCTTTTTTTTTTTTGAACACTGACATGCATTACAGCGTCATCAACCTGCATTTATATGTGCCTACTAAAAAAGACAATTTTCTTGCAATCAGATATCCTATCAGTAAAATCCAGGTTATTTCCATTGTAGAAACAAACTCTCACCACTCAGCGCCCAAGTTGCACCACCCGAGGTGGTATAGCAAAGTGGGAGACGAAACGTTTTGCCGCTATGCCAATAGCGGCGATTGACTTGCTGGTTGCTTGAAGATGAAGCAGAAATGCTGAAGAAGTTCTAGAAGGCTGAGAAAAACTTGTATTTACAGACTGTACAAAAGTTACATGAGTACGAACATCAACGTTAAAAAAAAAAACACACTCTGGAAATGAACCAACTTCTGAAGGGCGACCCTACGGGATTCGGCAAAGCCGATGGTGCTTAACACTGCAAGCTCGGTTCAGAACACTTGGCAGAACTTCGGGGCCTCTTTTTATCCCCTCAGTGCTCCACCCTTACACAACTCTCGACGAATCGTCACCTGCTTGTCCACTGATAGGACAGCACACTTGGTTGATGAAAAACCCGCCACGAGGACGCAAACTTTGTGCATGTGCGAGGGCTTATACCCTCGCCTCAAATAACACAACAACCAAAATGTAAACAAAACAGAACTACAAAAAGTCAAAAAGGCTTGGGCAAGCTCCGCAGCACACAATTATCTAGCTTAAGCTACACGTACTGGGTTTTTGCGACCATAGAACGGCTTCCCCGTAACAAGTCAACTTCTTGACGACGGAGAAATAATCCGCCTGTCCCCTGCGTGCTGTAAGAGGAACCGCTCGCGGACCACCCGTGGTTCTACTTACGAGCTCAATTGTAAGAATTACACGGGAGCAGTCGAAGACATCAATGCAACAATACGCACCAAATCGCCGACAAGGCCCCTGATCATCGCGACCTCAGCCACACTCTCACGTGTCGCCAACCCACCCTCTTCCGAGAGCTACCGGGGCTAAACCGGGCAGGGACAAAAGGTTGTCTGTGACCTCAGAGTTATCGCGACGTGCGCTGCCTCAAAGCAGTGTGTGCGAACACAGCATGTGGCGGCACCACAGCTGAGCCGATGTGAGGAGTCACTACGCCACGCTGAGTCTCGGAAGAAGCCCATTGATACACCGGCTGAAAGTGCCGTGAGGCAATTAGGAAGTCGTCACAATGACGTTTCTAATCCCTGTTGCCCACGTGGGGGTTGGTTTCTTTTTCCCGGGTTAACAGGAACTTGAAATGCTCGGCCGTCTCTGGCCCTGCCTAACTACGCCCGGTACTATGCTGGCGCTGTACTGTCTGCGTTCACGGAAAATCTAGTCGGACCCGCTTCGACCGAGTGCAACTAAAGCAATGCTGCCTCCCATCGGCTGACGTGCCTCCCCTAGCTTACGACACAAGGTAAATAGAAGCAAACTAAAACTAACTGCCGCACAACCGATTCTAACCTCGTTCCTACACTATCAAAGGTGAATGAGGAACACAAGAGGAAGTGGATAAACTTGGCAAAGGCGCTGTGCCCTGCAACTTCAACATGCACGTTTGCTCATGATGCGCACAGCTGCAAACTCTCCCGATTTGCATGGCACATTCTCAAATTTTCAGCATAATCAATGTCTGTGCAAGCACGGCTGCAATTTTCCCAGGAAACGACCCCCACAACTACAGGGTGGGGGTGGAGGATGAAAAGAAAAAAAAAGGACAATAATTTTAAGATATTCTGTCTTTCATGTAAACAATGTGACACCTCCTTAATGTCCCTTTCACTACACTACTGTGGTGTCGTGCAAAAAGCATACTAAAATTGGGAAAAGGCGACCGTAAAAGACTGCATATAGCCCAGGGTTTTTATCTAGATTTTAGGGTACGAAATTTTGGCCCCATATTATACGTGGGTTTTCAGTTTTGGTTTCAGCACGCTTGAACGCGCTTGATGGCACTGAGGATGATGTGCTGTGGGAGAACAATCCCACCAAGAAAACTTTGGAAGAGAGTGCGTCCAATGACGACGATGAATGAAATGTGGCAACAAATGCACGAGAAATGTGCAGGAGTATTGTGATGACTACGCCAGTTTTTTGTTGACCACAACTCGGGTCCTCTTGCATCGCAAAGCATCACGTAGGCGACAAAGGACATCCCTGTAGTACTCTTGGGTGATTGACACTGTAGTTCGAACTCAAGGCGTACCGCACCGCGGGAGTCAAAAGAAGCACTCAGCATCACTTTGACGTTGCTGCACACTTGGCAAGCCTTCTTTGGTCTTGGCGACGTAGAATGCTTCTACTGTGAAGTCTGGGATTTGGTTTCCGGGTTGTACCCGCACAACCAAGACTCGTCACCAGTGATAATGGTGCTCACGAAGCTAGGGTTACTGCTTGTGAAATCCAGCATGTCCTGTGAGACTTCAACACGAAGTTGCTTTTGCTTCACCGTGAGCAGTTTCAGCCCGAATTTAGCTGCAACTCTCTTCAAGGTCGAATCTTCAGTCATAACGGAATGTGCAGAGAAATGAGAAAGAGGTGGGCTGATGCCCACCTCTTTCGCAATTTCTTGGATAGTCCAAGGACGGTCCTGCATCACCACAGCGTTCACTTTGACAATGACCAGATCATTTTGACACGTTGATGGCTGACCGGAGCGTGGCTCGCTCTTTACCGATGTGCAGCAGTCTTTAAACCAGTTGTATCACTTCTTAATCTGTGTGCCGCTCATAACGTCATTACCGAAAGCTGTCTTGATCTTCCGAATGGTTTCCACTTGGCTATCGCCCAGTTTCTGGCAAAATTTGATGTACCCTAGTAGCGCTGCTCAGGTTGCTCAGTCATTTTCCTTGCAATGAAAAACCGACAAGAGAACTGCACACTACCTCACTCAGACGCTGCGTCCCAGTTACTGACTCCATAGGCAGGCGAGAAAGAATTCACACATATGCACGAAGGTTCAAGATTGGCTGATGCAAGCGCCCTTGTTTCAAATCCATCAAGTGCTCTCAAGAAAAATAGGATCGGACACCTTTCTAACAGACTTCGTATGTGGGCCCATGCTGGATATGGAAGGCGCTTTATCAAATAGTGTTCCACAGTATTCGCTTAATTCACAACTTGTTTTTGACGCCATGCACGCACGCATGGTTCCGCTGTGCGCGCATTGTAGGCCCCGACGACGTACAGCTTTTCTTCTTCTTCTTTTTTTTTTTTTGAATGCGGACAACCGTGTTGTTACTATCGAGATGTCAGATTAAGCGCTGAGGGAAACGTTCTGAGACTTCGGTGACAACGACGGATCTTCGGAAATCGATTTGTCACGCGTTTCCGTTTGCGCCGCGAATTCGAGGGACCATAGCATTCGCAGTTAGTCAATTAGCTCTGGCAATAACACAAGGACATATTGAATGCAATGCAATTAATGCAAGAGCAACAAATTGTAATGTCAACTGATGCTTGCCGAGACAGTCTGCGCACCAACAGTTGCAACCCAAAAATTGTCAACAGTGAACTTTGACAAAATCAAAGTTCACTATTGCTACTCTAACGACTTCTCCCCACCCATTTTTTTTCATGCTCGTTTTCAATGTAGGTGTTTCTTTTCTGTTTGAGCATCGGCGACAGTTCTAACAAGCGAGGGAATGTTATGGTATGTGCCCTCCAGGGGATAGGGATGAGCCGGCAGTGCGGAAGATGCCTGAAATAGAACAATCAAGCCGTCTTGACAGTTTGAATTCATCAATGCTTTTTATAAAAAGCACCGATGTAACGACGAGGAACTGACGACAATTGGAGCACCGCAATCAAACAGCCTTTATCAATCGCTGAAAAGACAGCACCCTCATCATTCTACCCTTAAGACGTGCGCTTACCTTTACTCCGACCCGGGTAACGCCAAAGGTGACATCACGGGCCTCAACAGGGAGTCCAAGAATGACTTGGGTGGCCAGTGCGACAAAGTCACAGTTGAGCGTCTTCGAGACGAACGGGAAAGAACGAGACACACGCAGGTTGCACTCAATCACCTTCAGTTGGTTGTCCTGTGAACAGAAAAAACAAAAAACAAAAAAAGAGAAACAGATGCACGTCAGCATACCTAACATAGAAGTGCCAGTGGCCCAGGACTGAAAAGTCACGAATGCTTTTTACCATTTCCAAGGAAGAAAATAGGACATTAACCAATGCCATATATACCTCCTTTACTCACGTAATTTTCGCACTCGCATAACAACAAAAATAATTTTTTTCCACGAGTGGTTATCACAGCCCCGGAAATTGCAGCCGTAATGTCGTCTGCTCCTTCCAATTACTGATGAAGATAGTGCACGACAGCCTAGCGCCACCTCTTAAGCATTATGCGCACTATCAACACACAGAGCCCCAATCCATTCGAAACCAAGCTAAGGTGGCAAGTTCGTGCTGCGGCCATGTCCGTTCCGTGGTTATATGGGGCGATACGGAAGCTACAGGATTGCTTTCAAGTTAAAAGTGATTAACCTTGCACTCAGAAACGGCAACAGGGACTTCGGAGTTGACGAGCTTTGTGTTCACTATTGGCAAAGACAGCACTGGCAGGTGAAAGCCACTAAGACGCATGGGGCCAACCATGCGCCAAAGACAGGGATGGATGGTAAAACTTTGTTTCATCAGATGGCAACTGCGGACGGTTCCATGTTAGATGGCTATCAGCCCAAGGTTGCCGTCGTACGCTAACCTTTGTGGGCTCCTTCGCTACATGCGCAATGCCCGCAAGTTTTGGGTCTTTCTTGCAGCTTTTGTGTATCAAATAAATCTTGCCTTGTGTTGCATCTGTGGTTTTGATGTTCAGATAGGTCTTGATTAGTACTCCTCAAAGCTTGTAGTTAGTTGCCTGTGCCGAAACCCTGATTTGCGGTCACTTCGTTGTATTTTGCCGCTCTATCCGTTTCAGAGAAAATTTTCCTCGTGTATTTACCGCACCCCCCCAACTTGCCATCCCTTTTCTACAAAATAAAAGAAAGTGTCAGGATTATGCGAGTAAATACGGTATGTAACACCTAACCAATTTTTCCGACAACCGTTTTTTCAATGTCTGCTCAATTCCAGTAGATGATTGCTAAATAAAACTGGGCTCAAATCGCTGGAAGGCCTTTATAAATGGGAGAAAATAAGTTACTGTGTGACATTGTGAATGTGTGGAACTTGCATGCAATGTTGTGAATCTCCATTTATACCAATGCCACGCTGTCAAAGAAGGTACAGTCAACTTTTGTAACATGTAAGCAGAGAGATGTGCCATGCCAAAATCAACCATGCTGCTGCCGCCTAAACTAGCGACCCACCCACCCACTCCACAAATCTTGTCAAAGCATTCAATATGCCACTGAAAAAAAAAAAAGAAAAAGCTGCTCAGCTCGGAGGTTCAAGACCAAAAATGGGCTCTCCAGCAGGCCAGGGAGGCTGTACAGAGACAAGGTCTCCCGGTACCTCCTTGTGCGGTCTAGCCTGGGCCACAAACATGCCGGATACGAAAATAAAGTTTATTCATCATCATCATTAAAATGGCAAATGATTAAACAACAGAAGGGGCCATGCTTACAACATGCAAGTCAAAGACACAAACAACATTTCGGCTCTATGTCTGTTTCTGCCACTCTGCTTTTCCCAATTTCGACATTTTATGGCTTTTTTTGTAGATAACATAAAACACTGATTATGCCAGTGGATGGGCACAACTTACCTTGGCGATAAGCTGCATGTTGTATGGTCCACTGACAATCAGTGCCTCGCCAATGGCCTGGCAGATGGTGCGGATCTTGGCAAGTGTCTCAGCGTTCAGATCCTGGGGCGGAGTCACCAGCGTTGCATCTCCCGAATGAACACCAGCATTCTCAACATGCTCAGAGACTGCCATGGCCACCAGAACACCATCCTTGGCCACAGCATCGACATCTATTTCCTGCGCGAGGTTTTGATGCTTCGTGTAACCTGTTTTACTCTTGTCCGATTGCACGTGTCAGGCCAGAAGTTCTTGAACACCTTTAACTCTGTCACAAGTACCATTGGTGCTGAACTGCCCAACACTGATGCTTAGTCAGAGGAATCATTAATCAGGAAAAGATAAGGATGCACAGAGAAATTTTGTCCTACCATAGTATTACAGTAGAACCTTGGTGATCCAAACCCAACTGATGTCAATTTTAGCCTAACACCTACTTGTAAAATTCCTTGGCCAGGTTCTGTTGTGTACAATGAGCCAAAACTTGGATGTTCCGAACACATGTCGGGGTTGTGATGGGTGATACGAATTTGGGTACCGAAAGTGTCAAGTGACAGCCCACAGAAGCATGCCACGGAAAGCTTGGAAGTATGCAGTGGCCAGAGCATATGCAGTCATATAACTATCGTTTTTCTCAAGAACTCAGGACAAAACTGAGGTGGCTATCAATAAGATGATGTATAGCGACAACAAAACTTCTAAAGTATGCGTGCATCTGATGCTCGTCAAGTCAAATAGATGCTGCCTGCCACAACTTCTGTGGACAAGATCATGATAGACACGATTAAATACCGTATTCAATCAAATCTAGGCAGATAGTCTTTTTTAAAATTTCTTTGTATCAAACTCTAGGGTGGCCATAGATTCGAGGATTTTAAAAAACGTGCCATTTTTTTCTTCATGAAGAAAAGTGGTGCACAACTAGCGCCACCCAAATAGTATAACAATCGTTAGTAGCCAAGCCAACACCTGGCTTAAACGGACACTAAAGTCAAATAACAATTTACGTCAGTGAAAGCTCAATGTATGACATCTGAAACAACAATATTATCAACAACAGTGCCCTACTTAAAATGCACAAGAACACATGCGCTGCAGTAGGACATTTTCAAAATGATAACGATGACATCAGACGGACAGCCTACAATTAATCACTAGTGATCAATCTAGCTGCACTAAACAAAGAATGTTCCGCACATTAAAAAATGCAATAAAATGCTGCCTGTTCATTTCTGATTGAAGTATAAAAAAAAAAAAAAGAACTGCCAGACATTAGTATGGGGAACGGCGGGAGTGGCTTAAAAATTCAATTTTCGCGTAGTTACACTGGACAGGTGATGCCATCTAGCGGGGTGCAGTTGAACCAAAAAATGTCTGCAATCTCGGAGCCCATGATGGGAAATTCATCAATGACCGTCATTGCTGCTGCGGCTCCCGCTGCTTTCAGTTTTCTGCTACTAGCGCAGTAAAGCCGGGCAACGTTGTGCACGGCAACAGTGACGTGAGCAGGTCTGGTTGGACCGCTTCTTGAGGCGGGCAATTTCAAGTGCGCTAATTTGATGTGGACCACTAAAACGTGATTTTATTTCAAAATAGGCCCTTCCTTGGCAGAAAAGTAACACTACGAGGTTTATGGACCACTATTTAAACAATAAACGTCGACTTAATACTAGTTGCCTTTAGTGTTTCTTTAAGTACCCACATGAGGCCGCCATTTTTATCTTTGTGGCGAGTGCTGATGCGATCTCGAGCTGTTTGTCATTTCGAGCCGCACTTTAAGTGGTCTGTCATTAAAGTGCCGCTTATAAAAAAAACTTGTTTTTGTGGCCGATTCTTCGTCCAACCTTCAAGCCAGGCAAGACTTTTTTGGAACTTTGGAGTGGACGAAAGAAACGTGCGTCTGTAATTAATTCGTCTATGGACTGCAGCGTGGGGCGACATCCCAGGAACTTTGATTGTGCGCTCTTGATGGCACTTTATGGCACCAAGATTTTGCACTGTTTGCAGACAGTGAAAAAAAAGTCAGCGACGTGGGAAGCAGCCACGACGACTCGGAATGAGCGCGCATTCGGCAAGCGTGATATCTTTATGATGCAAATAACTAGACCCAGCGTGGAAACGATGGCAAAAAAACGCAACAGGACTAGCGGCTATTTGTTTTTTTGAGTTATTTTCATCCTGATCCAACTGCTTTTTTAAAATTAAATGTATATAAGGAGAGGATGGTGCCAATGCGTGGCGCCGGCTACTCCTCTTTTCTTGCACAAAAGTCGACATTGCATAATTTGTAGAAAACACAAGGCTATACATATGTACATAACAACGCTTATGCAATGAGTCTACATTTTTCAATACTGAGTGTCCACACCATACAGAAATGTGTCCACACCACACAGAGTTTGTAAAAACAAGTAATCACGAATATTTAAGTGTTCACACAAAACATGAAAAATAAAATGTCTAAGGGGATCTTGACGCTTAAGTACTGAAGTGTTTTCAGAAAGGTTTTCTAAAAAAGATCGTAGTGAAATACGAAAATACTGTTTTGAAACATACCGTTTAACAGTAACGAAGTACATTTTTTTGTTTAGTACTTTTGAGCTATTTCTGATTCCTCCAGAAAGTGAACGACTGCACGCGCTGCAGTGGCTTGTAGCTTTACTTTTGGTCATGGACCCAAGATTTTTGCAATTGACGAAGGTAGCTTACTAAAGAATTGAGTTTCTGTAAAAAGTTCTTTCGAAGTACACATACATCATGATTTTTACAATGCAGAAGAACGTGCTCCACATCTTCTTGAGCTTCCCCACATGAGCAGGTAGGACTGCTAGCTCTCCTTATTCTATACAAGAAGGCCTTTGTGTAGGCTGTACCAAGTTAAAGCCTATGGATGACTGTTTCTTCCGATCCGCTAACCTTTAACCGAATATTAAATTCTATATTGGGATCAATGTTATACAGCTGAGCACCATTATCCAACTGCTTTATTTCATATTTATGTTCAATAAGTGTTTTCTCTTTGATAACGCTGTGCTTCAGACTTTTGGGGATCGGCCTAGATTCGAGTAAATACGGTAGCAATGAACCAGTTCTGAACACGCGAGCACAGCCAGCACGCATGGACTGAAAACAGAACTACTGTCTGCTGCAATCGCTGTACACAAAACTTGAAATATGTATGGAAGAAATAAGAGAATGAAGTGTTAGATGAGAGGAGAGAGGACACTTAGAATGCCAGATGATGCGCAGAAAGAATTTATGACTGACATGTACAGATTTTTTATCTCATTGAGTCATTAAACTTTATTTCTGTTCCACTCTACTGGCAAAGACTCCTCTGTTGCACAGAAACTGTGGCCGCTATTGGTGGGATCATTGGTAGCGACTTCATAACTCTGAAAGAATGTGGCTAACGCAGTGGTAGAGGCAATAAAATCGTTAAAAAAAAATGCACACCTGAATTATCAAGAAATTTTCTCATGGTGAATATGGCTACTGACAGAAAGCTGTTTCAATTCCGGTTCAACTCCACGTGTCCTACTGCATTTATTTCGAAGCACACATCTACCGTGAAAAACATGCGGATGGCATGATTTTCAGTTAACTCTGTTAGCAAGTGTTCATCACTGCTTTACAAATACCCCCGAGACTTTTGCAGAACCAGTATTTCTTGTCGCAGAAGAGAACTCACCTTGGCTTCACAGATGAACTTGGAAATGACTACAGGGTGCTCCTTGGAAACGGCACTGGCTTCGTTGAGATAACCCTCGAGGTCGCGATGCGAGTAGGCCACATTCATGGCTGCCCCGCTCAGCACGTAGCTAGGCCGGACCAGACAAGGATAGCCAGCCTCCTCGCAGAATGACTTGATGTTCTGTGATAAAGTTTTACAGAGACAAAGATGGAGAGATAACAGTTACAAGAGCAAGGCCCCGATTTCAAAGAATGTAAGCTCGAGAATGTTGGTAACCATAGCAGAATAAACACACAAAGTACACTGACAGGTGAGCACCTGTTACTGGGATAGTTGGTTTATATGTTCTGTGGCAAGGTTGGCCATAAACTGGGGACACTTGGCGCAAAAATAAAAGCAGAGCTGGCTTTATTAGCTCGCTCCCACCTATTTGTTCTAATTCGTGCCCTTTGTGATCGTAATGGTCTGTTTCCACAGCAAATGGTGATCACTCGTGTATAATCCACACCAACAACAATGAGTAGCAGAATGTTTAAGAAGCATTTATAGTCGGTGACAAGCTAAAAAAAATAAAAAGTGAAGTGTACCACTATCTAAGTGCCCCTCCCCTCATTTCACTGGCAATTTCAAATATGCGCCATGTAGCTTGTGGCTCGAAATATAGGCAACTTGCACATTGTATCCACACAGAACATGTGCCAATGCTTCACTGATGCCAGAAACGAACGGAATGGAGGCGCGACGCTAACTGAGGGAATCACGTGGCTCAGTCTCGGACGAATGGAATGGAATGAAAAAACATTATTTCAGTCCTTCAGGACGCGCTTAGTGGGCGTCTCCCACGTAAGGACTGACAGGGAGTACCTGACAGGGTGCATCCCAATTGGTCTCTAACTCAGCAAGATAGGGTTGCCCTGTGGCGGTGCGGTCAGTAAGTGCACACGCTGCATCATGCGCGATCTCGTTGAGGTTGGATAGGGCACCCGGCATCTGGCTGAGATGGGCGGAGAACCAGATGATAGTGTGGTGCTTCAGGGCACTCGGGTCTGCTTCGCGCAGGATACGTAGCGCCTGGTCAGAGATGACGTTACGTTCGAAGGATTTTATGTTTGGTCTGCAGTCGCTGTAGATGAGTTCTTGCTCAGCTACTTCGGGGTTTCGGGTGAGGATTGTTGCAGAGTTAAGAGTCTGCTGCACGGATGATACCGCGATTGCGGCGAAGGCTCGGTTGTTGTGATAGGCAGCGGCGTCCACGAATGAGATGTCCGCTTCCATGTCTATGCGCTTGAGAATGGTGGTCGCCCACGCAAGGCACCTGCCTCTGCTGTATTCGAAGTGTACATTTCGCAAAATGGGAGCGATTGTAATAAGGTCGCGGATTTCACAGGGAATCAGAGTCAACTTGGGGGGGTCCCAGGCCATCGAGGAGAAGAAGCCGAGCTCGTGCAAAATATGGCGGCCCGTCTTGGTGGTGGTGAGTCGGACGAAGCAATAAAACTTTTGAGGTACTTGCAGGTGCCAAGTTCACGTTGTATGCATGCTAAGTTGGAGTCCAAGTCCCCTGGCTTGCTTCAAATTCTTCGGGTCCTTTTTATTGAAGAAAAGCTTACAGAACGTTTGTCGCTCACAGGGTTGACCGACGCGAAACGAAGATAATGCTTGTTATGTGTCCTTCCAATGAACACTCAATAACAGACGCTGTCGGCCCCGCTGTACCATTATGTCAAAATAAAAGGGTAAAAGTCAAGAGCTTTCCTCTTCGACAGTGAATTTTATAGCTTCCTCAATGCTATTCAAGTGGTTGATGAATGTGGCCAGGGCATTTTTCTTCATGATGCAAAAGCAATCACTATCGTATCGGAAGAATACTTTCGGGACAGAGTCGAAGGAAGCCAGAGCCCTGCTTTCCACCGACTCCACAGCCAGGTTTGCCGCCGTTACGGAGATCGATGCACCCATAGCGGCTCCAAGTAGCCGCTTGTGAATGACACCATGAAAAATAAAGTACGTATTATTCAAACAGAAATCAAGTAGCTTTACGAGATCCTGCACTTCAAACATGGTGTGTTCACCTAGTTTCTCATGAATCAAATCACAAACACAATGATGGTTTAAGGCACGCCCAGATATTTGACTACAGATCTGCACAGATTTTGAAATGATGAAGTTTCTGATGTGTGACAGGGACCAATTTTAAATAGCCATGGCTATGTTGAACCTACCATCTTTTGCCATTGTTTTTCTGTTTGGTGGATGTTAGAGCTGCTAAATGTGAGATGAAAGACCATATGGATCCAAGATTATACACATCAACTCGCAAGTGCAGTGAAAACAGCGACGGCAAGGTCCTGATTCAAACGATCTTCTTGACAGTGTTTGAATGAACAAACTATAACAAAATGTTCACTTTATCGGTAAAAAGATTCATTCTATCAGTTACAAATTTTTTCTCTTGCGAAAAAGAAGAAGCTGCTATGCCCATACACAAGCATGCACAGTTATACAAGAACAACATAACCCCTCTTCCCCTCTTTCACCCATTGCTTGCCTCACCTCTAAATTGGTGAGCTCCCTCCACTGTGGCTGGGATATGCCAATGGAATCCAGCATGCGGGAGAACTTGAAACGGTTCTCGGCACAGTCAATGGACTCTGGCGATGTACCCAGGATGCGTGCCTAAAATTAGGAGAAGAAAAGGAAAATGCAACCACTCTTGATTTAGGCAGGAGAAGCATGGAACACGTCCTTTGACCCTTTTAAACATTCCTCAACAGAATGCTATCAATTATTTCACATTTGAATTTTCAGCTTTAGGAGAATGGCCCAAAAAATAAAGAAATTCTAGGAGTAAGATAACAACACTATTTCTACCATTTTGCTTGTTCGTTTCATTTTTTTTCTGTTGCGCAGAAGTATAACAGTGCCACCGAAGCCTGTTGACGTGATAATCAGTATGGTGTGAACAACGTGCACTGCGATTTAGTGGAGGGTCACACTTCTACAGAATTTTGGACACTAACAGAATCAGTAACAAATAAGTACTTTGGCGTACCAGACTTGAGTGCACGGATAGCGAAAATGCATCGAAATGATTCGGTACATAATCAGATATCCTAAGGCAAGCATGGTTTTCTTTTGCATACTGTTTCACTGCTTCTTTGCATTTATCCAAATTATCTCCGTGTTCTATAAGTCAAAAATGTATCTCCAGAATTTTAGCCATTTTCTTGTCATCTGATGGGTTGTTTTTCGCAAGGAGACGATGGGCAGTAAACATTGCCGTTAATACCACTGATCACACTTCAAAGTGCTACGCTACAGCACTGCACAGGCAGATTTTTCCAGCTTGGGCCCGAAAGAGCCACACACTGACCTGCCTAAGCTCGGTCCATTGTACTCAAAACAAGGCCTGTACCAGTTGCTCTTGAATGGTAGCCCAAGCCAAGCTTCTGCCACTCACCTTTTGCCTGTACAGATCCATAGCGATGTTGTTGGGGAGCTGGCCGCCCATGTTTAGAATGATGCCTTCGGGTTGTTCCATGCAGTAAATGTCCATCACGGTCTGTAAATGGAGTTAAACATCACAGCATGTATCACAGTCACTCAAATTGCAGTGGACGCCTGCAACTTTCACTCCAGTTAGTTAAAATTTCCAGTTAGTTTACCCCTGACAGCACGAGATTTTAAACTCTAAATGTTAGTGCTGTTCCAGTCTTCTGAATACATACATATAATAGAACATGCATTACTGGTGAATGTCGCATTGAACATGGTTTTAATGTGAGCCCACATTCCTATCTAGGTTTACAGCCCCTTGTGTCATTATCATCGAGAGGATGCGTTCACTGGCCGCCCAGACTGCCTACGAAATTTTGCCCATTCTGCCTGTATTGTCACCACGACGAGTTTGCTAGGCCAGATCACATACTCAATATTAGGCTGCACCATTCAGGAAATTTAAGCATTTCCTAAGAAAGTAAACAATTGCAGGTTCTTCAAGAAACTTGAAAACTTACTTTTCAACTCCAATGGTTTTTCAAGAATTTCAAGAAGTTGTGTGTACCTTGAAATAACTGAAGGTCAATTTTGACATTCATTACTTGCTTGCTGTCCTAATAGAAAGTAGCTAGGGTGATTTCAGATTAAAGCAGGCTGCAGGGGTATCCTAAGTAATGCCATATCATGAACTTCAATGTCGCACGAAAAGCTTTCAAATTGGTAAACAAACAAGAATCTGCATGTGACCACAATAAATAATCTTTCAGGACATCAAAATGTGCTGCAAGCACCTGCTTGAGTACTTTTATCCCCAACATGCATCGATCAATTTCACCATTGATGTACCTAGTAGGCCACATAAACTTACCATTAAGACGGAACCATTGCAGTTTTATATACAGTCGAACCCCTTTATAAGAGACACTGGTATAAGAGACAAATGGCTTTAAGAGACGCCTGTAAAAAATAGTTGACATTTCGCACGCTAGAGGAAGAGATGAAGGAGAATAGCGTGTTGCACGCGATGGGCTTCTTGGATCTGTGCCACAATAAACGGCAGTGTCGAGATGCTCTCCTCTTTATCTCCAGGAGTATTAGTCCTTTAAACCCGATTATATACGAAAGAAGTGTGCCTATAGTAAAATACGGGTTGCTAATAAAATACCTACGTGGTACTTTGCCTATAAGAGGCATCTCATGTAAAAGACAAGAATTGCTGCGTCGTATAAAGGGGTTCAACTGTGCCTTTTCAAATCGCAAAAGAGAAAGTCAAGCTATAAACACAAACTGTGCCAATCACAACTCACCTCAAAGCTGATTTCATCAAAATACAAACGGTCGCACATGTCGTAATCTGTGCTAACGGTCTCGGGGTTGCAGTTGACCATGATGGTTGCCTTGCCCAGCTGCAAGCAACAAAAAACTTCAGGTCCAGAACATTTAGAGCCAACGCTTCAGTTTTGTGTCACCATGGCTTTCAGAATTCGCCATGGCTAGCTCGTAGGAAGCTACAATTTCCCACACTGTCAAAAAAAACCGGAGTGAAATCAAACAGCATGTTACCAGGTGATGGGACAGACAACAAAACAAGCAAATATCTGGTGCTATCTGTACACTGCACTATTTTTATGAGTTGTTTTGTTCTCAACGATATCACTGATGAAACTTGAGAGCGTATACAGATGAAGTCAGCATATAGATTGATATGTGGGACTTAACGTCCCAAAACCACCATAAGATTATGAGAGACGCCGTAGTGGAGGGCTCCAGAAGTTTCGACCACCTGGGGAAGTCAGTATACAGCAAACATAACTTTGGAACATTGCAGGGTTATGGAAACCACACAGTATAAACTGGTTAACAAACTTTGTCACATGGTCTAGTGAATCAGTACATTTCAATGATGTAACAGTGCAAAGTTTGATTGTAGCTTCCTAATTTAATTTTACAGAGATGTTTGGAGATAATCACACGGTTTTTTAGAAGTACTTAGTACAGAGAGTGAATCAGATAATGCAGCCTCTAAGACTCATACTGTAACGAGCTCACAAAGCTCCATGCTCTTTGGCAACGAAAGAAGGCTGACCTTGCGGAGCTCCTGGACACAACTGACGGCGCACCAGTCAAACTCGACCGAGCTGCCGATGCGGTAGACGCCAGAGCCCAGCACCATAATGGCACTCTGTGGCTCGAACTGCAAATCATCTTCTTTGGCGTTGTAAGTCAGGTAGAGGTAGTTCGTGGCAGCGGGCCATTCGGCCGCCACCGTGTCAACCTGCTTCACCCGAGGCACCACACCAAGTTCCTGCCGGGTCTTGCGGACCACAAGCTCTGTGCTGGATGTGAAAAGACAAAAGGTGCAAGGAAGAAGTGAAAACGATCAAGTCTTGTCAGATCACTAGGGTTGTGTCCAAACTGCACTGAGAAGGCTCTTGTCGCCTACAGCAAGGATTCCAAACACATGGACACATTCGAACCTCTTGCAGCATATGTATGTCTTGATCCCATAACTTTGTTAATTTTCTTTATAAGTGGATTTCATAACTAGACAAACATCACTGGTTTGAAGCGTCATTATTAAGCTCGTGCGAATATTCAAATACTTCAAGTTCAAACAAATATTACAATATTCGAATTCGCTTTGATACTAATTTGAATTATTGAAAATTTTGAAGTAGTCGAAATGAACGAATATATGTACAGTTGAACCTAGATATAACGAAATAAACTGATTCCCGAAAAAATTCATTATAAAGAAGACTTCGTTATATGCAGGTTCAATATGAAAATTTGAAAAATAAGTGCACAAATTAAACAAAAGGGGAACTGAAGGCAGAGCTCACACGCATCGTAACTTTTACAAGCGGGTAAAAGCGCGTGAGCAGTGCTAAAGCAGACATCAAACAAGCGGCCCATCGTTATCACCAGGAGGACCCATATGATAATATTCCCCAGCGTGTTAAACTGTTGTCGAGTGGTAAAACAGAAAACCACCCTTCTTGAACGAGCATGGCCCCGCCACGGTGGTCTAGTGGCTAAGGTACTCGGCTGCTAACCCGCAGGTCGCAAGATCGGATCCCGGCTGCGGCGGCTGCATTTCCGATGGAGGCGGTAATGTTGTAGGCCCGTGTGCTCAGATTTGGGTGCACGCTAAAGAACTCCAGGAGGTCGAAATTTCGGGAGCCCTCCACTACGGCGTCTCTCATAATCATATGGTGGTTTTGGGACGTTAAACCCGGTATATCAATCAATCGAACGAGCATAAAAAATTGAAAACTGTGGGTCGCTCGAATATCAACAGTGAGCTTTGATTTTAAAGGTGCGGTAGCGATCGCCGGTGCCCGTGCGATCTCGGCAGGCATCAGTCCACTTTTAACGAGCAGAGACTGTGATAAGAGCACTTCCACTAGTGTTTTGTAGGAGTTCCATGGTATAGAGTCAAAGAGAGTTGGCTGCCAGCCTTACTTCATATAACATTACAATTTGTTGCTATCGCATTCATTGCATTGCATTCAACGTGCCGTCGTATTGTTGTTCGATCTAACCGGCTAAGCACGAAGGATGCGGTTTCGTGAACTCGCAGCGCGGCGCAAGACGGCAAAGCACGTGATGAGTCAGCCCGAAAGTACTGTCGCACTGTAGTCTCAGTTGTAAAAGACTACGTCTGCTTGGGACAGGTAATAACCGGGGGGCCAAACCACGAGAATGAAGTAACTAGAAAAATAAGAATGGGGTGGAGCACCTTTGGCAAGCATTTTCATATCTTGACAGGTAGATTTCCGCTATCCCTCAAGAGGAAAGTATATAACAACTGCATCTTGCAGGTACTTAGCTACGTAGCAGAAACATGGAAGCTTACAAAAAGAGTTCAGCTTAAATTGAGGACGACGCAGCGAGTGATGGAAAGTAAAATGATAGGTGTAACCTCAAGAAACAAGAAGAGAGCAGAGTGGATCTGGGAACAAACTGGGCTTAAGGATATCATAGTTGAAATCAACAAGAGGAAATGAACATGGGCCGCGCAAGTAGAGTGTTCGCAGGATAACCGCTGGTCATTAGGGTAACTGACTGGATTCCCAGAAAAGGCGAGCAAGTTACGGGGAGACAGAAAGTTAGGTGGGCAGATGAGATTAAGAAGTTTGCGTGTATAAATTGGCAGGAGCAAGCACAGGACCTAGTTGACTGTCGGAACATGGGAGAGGCCTTTGTCCTGCAATGGACGTAGTCAGGCTGATGATGGCGATGCATTTTTTGCTCCTCCCGAAAAAGTTTTCATAAAATTTTCCTTGCATAATAAATGCACCCCGAACTTTGCTCCAATTTTTCTAGAAAAAAAAGTGTTCATTACATGACTAATTATGGTATGTCATATACTATTTGAATCAATTTGAAATTATCCGACCAAAATAACTATTCACTTGAAACCTAAAATTAACTATTCCCACAAGTTTAATCATTATCACTACTTTTTTTTGGCACCGATGCAGTCTCCATGTGTTAAAACATGACTGTGGAATGAAAACTATACTTCAGATTCAGTGCCCCGATTTTTGTCATCCTGGAAATCAGCAGTCACGTTTTTATAAAGCCGACCTCAAAATCGTCCATGGGAAGAGCCTCCTTTGAGATGGCAATGTAGAATACAATATGGTACGATATGTTGTTTTTAAATATCAAACATTTAATGTGCTTTTTCTTAAGCAAGGTCTTTTCTAAACAGAGATAGTTACGCAGTAAATTAGCATATTAAAATAATTTGAAGTGAGAATTTCAACAGAAATCTATTTTATAATTCCACTTGGACAAAAGCTACGCTATGCTGAATAATAATGAAGGAATCAACGTCGAGCTGCTTTTTGTTCAAATGTGTTTAGAAGATCCATTCTTGTTTCATTGCACACTATTTTTATTCCAGAGTGATAAGCTGACTTTGCAAAACGCATCTGCCATCTGCTCTTCTGGCTTACGCATGCATTGTGGCAGTGCAAATGAAACAACAAAGGAACCCACACATACAGACAAAAGAAGCCTTGCATTTTTCTAATTGCGATGAAGACGCCCCTATGTCATTATTCTTGATGTGCATATGGGTCTTATATGTGTGCTGTAAGGGCTGCGCTGTGTATAAATGGAAGTAGAGCTTCGCAGAATCTGCTATGCAACAGTCATAGCTGGCTGTGACACTGAAGCACTTGTCCTGATTGTATGTGCATGTGGCCCATATTTTCTTCATGTTCACACAACCATCTAACCCTAAAATCTCAGCTAACCTTCTTTATTGAAGCAATTGCAGCATACGAGGTTGTCCTGATAATAAAAACCAGCATGAAATAATTAAATGCAGTGAAACCAACGTGACAAGTTTCATAGATTTCTCCATTTGGTCTTACCAACTCACCAAACAGTCAATTCTTTTGAGGGCATCATGTAAAAGCGAGATCAACAACTGGGATTAATTTGAACAGTTTGGTTTATTATTGAAAGAGCTCAGCCAACGCTGACAAAGTCACACAAGCATAACAAGTGCATGCTCACAACTGAACGTTTGTTGAAAGAAAGAAAGCAAGGCCACTTAAAACCTACGGCACTTGATATAATCTGTCTGTCTCCAATGCTCGGACTACTTCAAAACTGAGGGGGTCCTATTTCATTAGGCAGGAACACAGAGGCCATTGAACCATACTGACCTGCCCACGCACTGGCCGATCTGCTTGTCTGAGAAGCCAAGCTGCTTGGCCCGCAGGAGAACGTCGTACGTAAGCAGAGCAGGCTGCAGGGACACAGAGAACATAGCACAGGACAGCGTTAAAAATGCACGTTCACTTGGTTTATTATCTGCGCCACATCGGTGTGCAGAAAAACAAGATCCAAAGGGCACACTTTTTTTTTCTACACGTAGCAACAATACATCAATACATGATGAATATATACAGAAGCAACTTCTTGTAAGAAACACTGATGTAATAGACAACTGGGTATAAAAGACACCAGTTTGCCTACATAAAAACAGGGGTCGATCGAAAAATGAGGACACCAGCTTTAGCTTAGCGCAGAATCCTCTTGTAAGGGACAGGAACTGCTGCATGGTGTGTGCCTCTCAAGGGGGGACATGGGCCTTTAAGATTTTTTTTCTGTTTTTGGCTCAATCTTGACCAAACCTCACCATCTTGGACAGTTTTTTATGCTGATTTCAAATATGTAATTGGTTCTGAAATAGCTTCAGTGGATAAAAAGATATTAACATCTGTAATTTAATTAATTATGTCCTTCATTGGGGGCTTTTTGGTAACTTAATCAAGCCAGATCCAAAAAATGAATGCATAGCCCCAATGCTGAGGGCTTTCTGTATGGGGTGATGCTATTTTTATTAATCTTTAGGCATTATATAGATAAGAAAACAGATCAGCACTTACAATAGATATTCTGTTCAATTTTCGCTCATTACTATCCATAATTGTAATCAACAGTATGCTTCTAGAGTAATCAAAATAGCATCACCCCATAGGTAATGTTATTACAAATAAAATGATACCAAGTTTGTCATTCTCAATCAACAGTAACATATAAGAAAAACCCCAAAGGTTTAGTGTGGTGCACAAAAACATCGAACTGAGAAAAACGCATTTAAAGTTTCTAATAACTGTAACTTTTGCTAAAGTGAAGCTAGAGCAATAAAAATGGCACCGTTGTAAAGCTCTACATTATGTGAGTATGGCTGTACCAAATGTGTCAATGCACCTTCCCAAAATATTTGCCACAGCTCATTTAAAAACTGTGTACTGGCCGTTGAATCAGTATAAGGAACCTAGTCTACAACTTTGTGGCTGTTCTAGTGCACTGAAAACCAAAGGAAGACACATGTTATATATAAAAACATCGCCCTTTTATACATAAAACACTATTTCAAGTAAAACACACATTTTTGTCCCAGACATCCTTACAATTCTACAGCATGCCAGGGCTGTATGCAGTGTCTCTTGCAGGCTTATGTCGCTTTGCAAGTGTTGCCTTTGTTGAACTGCTCTGCAGGTGCTCCCTCCGCGATTTGTGAAGCCTGGTTTTATCCTTTTCAAGGCTACGACGCATGAAGAGATTTCCTGCACTGTAGCCTAGCTTCTCAGCAATTGCTTCATTGCTCTTCGTGGCCCCCTGATTAAAGCGGCTGATGGCTTCAGCCACTGCTCTTTCTACGCTGCGCAGTGAGGCATGGGTGGTCTTTAGGACTTGTTGCCAAATTGTAGTGTGTAAGCTCTCACTAGGATTCTGGGTCTGGAAGCTCTCACTAGGATTCTGGAATGTGCTGCCTCCGCAATAACAGGCATTTCCGACAGCCCGTTGTGTCAGAATGCGCTGCCTCGACCATCTCCGGCGTTCTCGGCGGCGCGCAGGCCGCTCCCTTCTGCCGCGCATTCCACGCTCGCTTTCGTTTCCTGCCGAAAGCTTGACGAGTGTTCTTCTTCAGGCGAGCTTCCCAAGCCATGCCGGCGAAATGCAGAAAGACGTATACGTCGGCGACGTCGGTACACGAGCGGGTAGCAGACGAGATAACACGCACGAGAGCAGGCGCCGACGACGGAGCAAAACCAAACAAGCAAACAAACAAAAAAAAGAGTGAGCAACCGTGGCCGCGCCGCCGCGCCAGCCAATGGTAAGCGCGAGATGGCGGGGCTCACCGGCGCGCGCGCGTTCTAGCCAATCAGCGGTTCGGGAGACGGCTTGGCAAAACGGGGGAGGGCAGTCGTTGTGTTGGAGCTACGCCATTTTGAGAGCCCGCAAAACGCGCACAAAGGAACCAGGTTCAAAACAAGCCCAAGATGGCGCCGATCCGCCGACTGCTTCGCTAGCGGCGCGCGCGGGAAGTTCGAACAAATTTTCTGTTTTGCGGGTTGTTTTGCGACTCCCGTGATGGTTTGAAAATAGATTTTAACCTATTTTTTAATCGAATTTAGCGTTAATAATTTGAGGAGAGGTGCTTATAGGTTCAAAGATTCGAAAAATGCATTTTTCTCAAAATCGATTTTTGGCCATTTTTTACTTTTATAAGACCCGCGTCCCCCCTTAAATAAGGGTTCAACTGTACTTCGAGCCAGAGGAAGAACTAATAAAAATGCAATGATAAGTTGACACAGCTATAGGCAAAACCCGTTTTTTCCACACCGGCTGTGCGGATTTTTAATTTGTATTAAAACAAAACAGTGACTCTAATCTCATCAATATTCGCGAGTTTTTACGCATGTAAACATCATTAACTGGTGGCACTGTTCATGAAACTAGTGCAGAGAGACAAGTGGTCAAAAAAAGTTTTGGAGTGCTGTAATGCTTGCATTGTTGACCACCCACTACAACACACACTTATTGCTACTGACTTACGCATTCCAACTCATGGGAAAAAAATGTCCATTCGTGCGAACTGGTTCTCGAGAGTTCAGTTCATTAATAAAAACAGTTTTACAACTCTAGTAACTTAAGATCTGTTTCCCAGGAACATCACGATTTTTCTGCAGCCACGAAACAGTCTTAAAACCACTGACCAATGCGCTATGATGGCTTGTTTCACATCGATCAGCACAGCTAATTGAAACCATTCGAACTCCTTCATTCAATGTACCCTTCTCCCTATTTCACACCGCCGAGAAAAAAAACCTCTGCAAGCAATGCGACAGCTGAAGCACTGTGCTGACTGCAAGTTCAACAACACCTGCCTTGCTGTGAAGGCCCTCCAGGAAGGTGTGGTACTCGATGATGTTGATGATCTTGCTGAGGAACCACGGGTCGATCTGGGTGAGCTCGTTGAGCTGTTTCACTGTGTAGCCAGCCTTGATAGCTGATGCTAGGTGGAACATCCGCTTGTCTGTGGGGCAGGCCAGCTCCTGGAAACAATGAAACGTACGTCACAGACGTCATCGTCTGCTATGTCAACATGGCACGCCTCAAAACAGGAGTCTGAGTGCGGTAAAGTACGATCTAGAACAGTGCCCGTGACTACGAAGCGTAACTGAATGAACCAAATGTGCTTGCATTTCAAGAAGAATTAGTGCAAGGGACAGATCAACCCTCTACAGAAGAACGAGACCTCTCTTTAGCAGGTAGCGTAGTCTCACCAAACTTCTCGGGCTAACGAAATACCTAAGCTATTGCCAGTGCACATTCTCAGTAACAATAAGTGGCACAGTTGCTTGAGAGTGATAAAAGTGAGGTTCGCCAAAAACTACCATATAGTCTCCTCCTAACCTCTTGGATTAGTCTCTGTGCAAATAGCAGTTGTTAAGCATCGCAAAGATACATTGACAGTGACAACTCAGCATCAAAATTTTATGCTGCTTCACCAGTGAAAAATGCCATTGAGCAAGGTAAATTCCAACCAGATTTTGCAGGTGTTCTTTTCTACAGTGTTTTCAGAGCTGGTACAAATACGGACACCATAACACGTGTAATGTTTTTCTTTACTGAAAAAGCATCACCGGCAGATCTCTTAGCATGCATGTAGCACTCGACGGCCTTGATTCGCTTTTGCCAATGTTATCATTGCAATTGATCATGGCTCACACAGAAGTAACATAAAAGTACATCATAAAAAATATTACATGGAACACAGACATCGCCTACAAATGCTGTAATGACTGAACACAGTTGTCAAATGCAGAAGTGATCCCCACCGCTAAACACTCAGGAAATGCATCTCTTACAATTGAACGTATCTCATTCATATCAGTACATTACAATTGCACATGCAACATGAATTCTGTGTTCCTGCTTGTATTCTTCACAACTACACACATGCTCACCATGCTTATCTACACTGCCAGACTGCTCAGCTGCAGCCTAAAGCTAGCCATTGCTTCCTTAATTCTAGTGCTATCACCAAGGAGTGGGATCACCAACTACAATACGACTGATGCATGATAACTTGAGAAGAGGTTCACGACTCCACAGGCAACAAAATGTTGGCATTGTCGCCACACATAAGCTGCCTAAAGCACATCTGAAGAACGTGAAGACGATCCCAGCTCAACGAAGTAATTGAAGAACTCACCCGGTCGCTCACAGGTTTGAGGTAGGGATCCAAGCCAGAGACGTGTTCTTCCACCATCCTGATTGCCTTTTGGAAGGCCTCCTCAAATGACCGTCCTATGGACATCACTTCACCCACACTCTTCATTGAGCTACCGATCTGTTCGAGCACACAAACCCACAACACAATTAAGTAAATGGGAACCAAGAAAAGCACACAGGCAAGCATCTTTCATTATTATACAGTGGAAACTTCTGATCTTCACAGGCAGCAAAGGATGAAAGAGGTTTCTTGAAAATCCATCACTTCAAGCAAGTGGCATTTTATGTGCCAAAATCTCTATACAGTGAAACCCGGATATAACAAAATTAATAAATTCCCGCAAAACTTGGTTATAAAAAGGATTTCTTTATATGCAGGTTCGGTACAAAAATTCGGAAAAGAAAAGCACAAATTAAAAAAAAGGGAGACTAAAGGCAGAGCTAACTCAAAACATTTATTTTACAGCAAAAAACTGCATTAATATCACGATAGCTATTATAAGGACACTCTCGGAAGGTTTTTGCCATCGCCGCCATGTTTCTTAACAGGTGCGAATTGATAACATGCCCCGCGCATCCTAACTTTCACGAGCGGGTAAAAGAGCACGAGCGCTGCTGAAGCAGAGATAAAACAAGTCGGCCCATCCCTATCACCTAGAAAGTGCATAGCATCTCCCGCGTGTTAGCACTGCCGTCGAATGTACACACAGAAAGTAAACCACCCGTCTTGAACGAGCATGAAACAAAGCGGGGAGGTGGAGGGGAAAATCGCTCGAGCAGCAATAATGAATGATTTCAAGGGCGGTCACGATCGCCGGCGCGCTTGCTATATCGGTGAGTATCAGTGCGGTTTCAACGCAAAAAACTGTGTGACAAGAGCACTTCTCCTTGAAGCAGCCGCATTCACTCACACTAGCGTTTCGTAGGAGTTCCACGATATCAAATCCAAAAGAGTTGGCTGCTAGCTTTACTTCTTATAACATAACAATTTTTTGCTATTTCGTTCATTGCATTGCGTTCAACGTGCCGTCATGTTGCCAGAACTAATTGGCTAATCGCAAAAGCTACCAGCCTGCGAACTTGCGGCGCGGCGCAAAATGAAAGCGCGTGACGAGTCGAGCTCCGAAAATCCGTCGTCACCGTGGTCTCGGAGAGTTTCCATCAGCGCCTAATCTGACATCCCCTCGGTGGCGAAGACATGATTGTCCGAAATTAAAAAAAGTCAGAGTTTTGCCACAAGGGCGAAGCGATGAATGTGATACCAACAATTCTTGGAATTCAACGCTGAGAACGGCAAGCAGATCGAAACGTGCAGCGCGCTGCTCACGCACAAATGACGCAAGAAAGCAACTTACACAGGACGAGACGGAACTAACAATGTTTACTGCTCGACACTTAACGCGCTGTTTAAACAAACAAGGCAAGAAACGTAATCACAGGTACAGATATGAGTGCGAACTAACAAGTGCCCCAGTTGTTGCTTCAGTGTGTTTGAAAAGCGCACTCTTTTCGCAAAGGGTGCCTTTCCAGCGAGCGAAGTGATCCTCGTGCGCCCGGCAACTAAACTCAATCGTTCCCCGGACAAAGTCGAAGGCACTCGATTCTCCCTACCGAAGAATAAGCGTGCGCGCACGAGCATCAACCCCCCCCCCCCCCCACTCCCTTTAGCAGGGCAAAGTACACGTGGGAGATGAGCGTACGTCGGCGCATCGTGACAAGCTGGGCGCCGAGTGCAAGCCGCTTTTTCATTTTTTTCCCCCTTTCTTGAGTTTTCATATACAGTCGAGCCCACATATAACGGCCTCACTTAAAACGAACTTTCACTTAAAACGAACAATATCCGCATGACCGTAAAAATATACATTGCTTCAATGGCACAAAATCGCACTTACAACGAAAGTCTTCGAGCGCCACTGATCGGTTGCAGCGAACGGAGTCAGTGGTCTGCCGACTTCCCGGGAAACCAATTTCGACCACCGATCAGGCAGCGGCAAGGTGCCCATACATTCTTATTGTTAAACGCCAAACCTGCCTCCGCGACCCTCTAGTTGCCGCTCTCCCCAACCCATGGAGGAAGCAAAGCTGTTTCCTTCCTCCATGCCTCGACTGCTTTTTGTTACGCACGCCTCCGTCCTTTGTCCCCCCCGCTACTCTGAGCACCCCGCATCGCTAGACGAGGCCCCTGTTTTCACACTGCCACCGATCTTTCGAAGACCGGTCAGTCATCTACCCTGTTTTTGATTGCTGGTACTGTCGTTGGCGTCGCTGGCCTGGAGTGACCAGACTATTTGCCAACATTGTAGGCCACCGACTGTATCCGATAGTCTGCGTCCAGTGCATGCGCGTACGCTACCCCACCGACTCTGATAATTTGTGATTCATTTCGCGTTTAAGACTTGTTCTTACTCACTTCGCACTCAAATCAGCATGCTTTCGCGCCCATGCGGAAGCGCGAAAACGGCTGTTAATTTGCACGTAACGAATTGCGAAATATCGAAGTTCGTGAGGCCACACGAACTCGCTGGCGCAACAAAACGATTTTTTGACCACGGCCGCCGATTCTTTGAACACCGCTGCGCCCACCGATCCAGGCGGCCATGCTTTGACTTCTGTGCGCGCAGGCACTCTTTACAAGTTTTATTACGTGCGAGTTTGACGAACCTTTCAATAAGCTACCCAACCTGCCTCCTTCCCCTGTGTTTTGGTTTTCAAAGTCGCTCTCCCGCCGCATCCTCCCCTCTCTTTATCGCAACTCCTTGCCCTTCTCTCGCAAGTCTGCTCTCCTCTCTTGATCACAACCCCTTTGCCCGTCTCCACCGCTCTGCGACGCCCGTCACGCTGGCTCGAATTAGTTTCATTTTCTGACTGGAAACGAGCCCAGAGCTGTTACGCACATTCTGGCATGTGTGTCGCGTGTGCGCGTCTTGCTCGCTCTTGGTGTGCGTGTGTGGTCATGATGGCAGATAGGAGGACTAGCACGCTTTTTTCTGCCGCTCAACAAAACGTCGAAAGTGTGACCGCTTGGCTTGAGCGTAATCAGCGCGTTAGATGCCACGTTGCGGAGCACTTGCTCATAGCTGTTGACCACCAGACAGCCAACTTGCCGCTTCGGGCGTCCCGGTATTCAGCTGTGGAGATGGTGAATATTTCGTGAGCGGCGGTGACGACTACATGCACGTGAAACTGTTTTCGCGAGGCCGACTTCGTCGACATCGAGCTTGATGCCGAGCCTGAAGCTTCCGAACTGCGGCGGTGATTTGTGGCAGCGCGTCGTCGACTCCGACCTGGGAGAGCGGGTGGGACATCTGTTGCGATGGTTTAATTACGGCCTATGATGATGCCGACACTGCAAAACCGTGCACGGATTGAGGCATTGTGAATGAAGTACGTGGCGAGAGCGATTTGGAGGAATCAGATTGCGAGAACGACAAAACTTTGAAGCCAGTGCCTCATGTAGCTTATGCCACGGGCCTCGGCGAACGAGCACCCTGCCGTTTTAAATGAACTCGAGACCGCCCTTATCGCTTCTGCTCTTCAAAACACGTGCATCACGGACTTTTTGGGGCAAAAAAAGTTTGTGTTTTCACTCGCAACGTTTTTTAACAGCTGTGTTTCATTTACTACAAACTTCAAGATACAGCGAACGGATGCCGCGTCACGCTCAGGTTCGTTATAAGCGGGCTCGACTGTATTGATGTTTTTCCGTCTTAAGATGAAAGTGAAGCATAAGATTGTTCCAAGGAAGAAGTTCGACAGGACTGCGAAATCCAAACTAAGCCCAGTGTCATGCCATTTCGCGGCCATGTTTGTGCCACATACCGTCGTACATAATGGTGATGTCGGCCTTGCTAAGTTCCCTCACTGCAAGCTCCTTCGACCTCGCAAGATTGGCACTGACGTCAACCATTGCCGCATCACGAACTTTCCGGTTGACGGTTGTGAATGACTTTTGATGCATTGGCTTTTGCAAGCCAACAACTCGCGCAAATCAGACCAGCCTATTACTGCAGAGCGCGCCGTACAACGGCTTTCACGTGCAAGCAATGGCTCTTTTTTTATTCATAACGGAGATAAACACACAAGAAAAGCACTGTTCAGCTGCGCTGTTCGACAAGACATAAACCCCGCAAGAAGGCTTCACAGCACATACAGACACGCCGCGGCCAATGATGGTCCTTGATCCGTACCACGTAATAAGCCAATCGTGGCGCTCGAAAAACGAGCAGAAGCGTGCTTCTTTTTATTATTTCTTGTGCTGCATCAGCGAGGGAAACTGTCATTATTTGAAGAGTGAGGCTCGAAACTCTGGCTCATGCGATCAACAATGGCGAGTGGCAGCGCATTATTGGCAGCAAGGTGCTCGAAGACTTCACACTTTGGGCCTTTTAACAGGCACCTTTTGCTCTTAGACGTAATTTTAAAGCATTTCCAGTTAAGTCTTGACCTATATATTTTTTTTTGTGCATAACAGTAGAGGTACTAATCTTATCAAAACAGGCAAAAATAAATATCGGTAATTTTGAAGATAACGCGTTTCTTGACCCGCATTTCCCCTTAAAACATGTTAAGCACATGAGCAAGCGTATGCTCCACGGTTTCCTGAATATGGTATCGCTCAAGCTTTTGGCTTAATATTTCAAGATGAACTGTATCAAACGCTTTTCTAATGTCTAGAAACACACCTATAGCAAATTGGTTGTTGTTGAGGGCCTCATTATATACATCTGTCACGGAAAGTACTGCAGATAGAGTTGATTTGGTTTTCTGAAAGCCATGTTGGTCCGGCGATAGAATACCGTTTTTATGCAGGAAATTTTTTACTCGCATCGCTAACAACTTCTCGAACAACGTATTAATGCAGCTTAAGACGGATATAGGTCTGTAAATGTTGAGTTCATTTTGGTTTTTAGTTTTATAAATTGGGGTTACTTTAGCTATTTTTAGAATTTCAGGATATATACCCGTATGGAACACCGTATGGAACATCCCGAAATATTTTGCATGGACAGTCAGGAAAGTTAATTAAATGAATCTTCGATAATTAATGTTAGCTACTCTCAGCAGAGAGAGCTAACAAGGTCGAACAATAGAGAGTGTGGATTGACGTTGCATGATGCCACAGTTAAACTACCCCACAAAATTCTAAGCACAATGTTTACCACACACTTGCCTTGTTGCTGACATGTGGAAACTTGCCAAGGTCCCAGCGTGGGATCTTGACCACGCAGTAGTCGAGGCTAGGCTCAAAACAGGCCGTAGTTTGGCAGGTGACCGTGTTGCGGAGCGATGGCAGAGAGATGCCAAGCGCCAGCTTGGCTGCGATGTAGGCAAGTGGGTAGCCCGTTGCTTTGCTCGCCAACGCCGAGCTCCTAGATAACCGGGCATTCACCTCCACAATGTAGTACTGCAAGGATTACAGAAAGAAACTAATTAAGTGTGATCTGAACAAAAAGATGATGATCAGGCAATATGGCTGGAGCCAATGTTGCAACAAGGAGATTCATCTTGATAGGGCAGTACAGTATAACCCCGTTACAACGGATCCGCTTACAACAGATATTCAGTTACTACATACTAATTTGCGGCGTTATGCCGACCTCCCTATTTGTTCCATTGATTGAGCTTCGTTTATTATGGATTCTTGTACAACGAACATTTTGATATAAATGACTAAAATGTGAGGCCAGCAAGGTGGTCATTACTCCATTACAGTGAACTTTTCTACCGCAGACATCCCGAATTCAATAACTTCCGACTTCAAATATCGCTTGGCATAGTTTCAGGACGAGAATAGGGCCACGGATATCAACATAACGTGTTATTGTTAACGCATCTCAATATGTTGTTTAAACAGCTAATATCATCTTCCTTTCAACAGTCAAAAGAGCACCCAACCAAGCAGACAAGTGGTTTTAAACAAGAATTTGCAAATTGATTACTGTGCTGCTACTGCAGGTCTAAAGTGTTCACAAACTTTAAGGTGCACTTTTCGACAATGAGTCAACACCACTGCTGTGTGTGGGTTCGTTGCCACCCAAAAGTTCTTGATGTGTGGATACAGAATGTTACAGAATGGCTTTGTTAAAATATTTTTTTTTCTCAAAATCAACAAATTGTGCATAAAATGGGGGCAAAAGGGGGATCCATCCAGTGGCACTCGTACAAACTGCTTGTGAAGCCTAAGGATTCTGTAGAACCCTTTTTAAAAACCCCTGTACTAGAACATGCACAATCGAAGCAAAAAAACATGAAGACATGAAGCTTCATGCAGGCATGTAGAGTACCTCGAATGAGTGGGGGCTGAGGGCGTACTGGACGTTGCACTCGCCCACAATGCCCAGGCGTCGAACCACTCGAATGGCGGTGGTGCGTAACCGGTTGTATTCCTCGTTTGTCAGGGTTTGGCTGGGCGCCACTACGATGGACTCCCCGGTGTGAATGCCCAGAGGGTCCAGGTTCTCCATGTTGCATACCTGCACAGTGACAAGGCAGCACTCCATGTGAATTCCATGCGAGGACACTCCATGTGAACACTACCAAGATGAAAAAGGTGTATTTAGGGCGCCTTTTTGCCACACAACAATACATCTCCGTCCCCAGTGCAATGTACAGATGGAAAAACCAGTGAATATGAAACATGCGGCCCATTTGTTCATCACTAAGTTAATCTCAAGACGGCCCACTAGAGTGTTCCTCAAATTCCTAGATACGAATCTTAGAAATTTTCAGATCGAATGGTGTTTGCGACCAGTGCGCTCACTTCTTCCTTTTATTAGACTAGTTGGGGGAGGCCTGTACATTTCTACCCCCGGATTACTTCTTTTTTCCGAGCAGTGGGGCTTGCCCGGGATTTGTGGCATGCACACACAAGGAGTTTTAGTCACACAGAACAAGCAAATTGTGGTTTCGCCTAACCACATAGTACTGCTTTGCCCTAATATCCAACATGCATCTCGTGCTTTCCTTGCGGGACCAGGTGCCAAAAAGGTTGCATGAAAGAAACCACAAGTGAGAAAAGTACAAGTGGTTTTCACACTATCACATAGCAAAGCGGGTCAAGGAACAATTGCTTGTTAAAGACACCTTAGTTAAAATCAAAAAGGAGAAATGGTCATGGGCAGGGCATGTAGCAAGTAGGAAATATAACCGCTGGTCATTAAGAAGGAAAGTGAAGGACGCAATCCATGTAGACGAAAAAAAAAAAAAAAAAAAAGATTGATCATTGATATGTGGGGTTTAACATACCAAAACCACCATATAATTACGAGAGACTTAGTGGAGGGCTCCGGAAATTTCGACCACCTGGGGTTCTTTAACGTGTACCTAAATCTGAGCACACCGGCTTACAGCATTTTCGCTTCCATCGAAAATGCAGCTGCCGCAGCGGGATTCGATTCCGTCTTTGCAGGTTAACAATCGAGTACCTTAGCCACTAGACCAGTGGTTCTCAAATGAGGCAGCGGGCCCTAGGGAATCCGCGAAGCCATTTTTAAGATCTGTGAGACCCTCACCCCTTTTTTTCACAATTTTAAATTGTTTTGTACATATGCAACCCTGTTTAAGTGCAACTGTGCCATGTCTTGATGAACTCTCCAAAATGAAGTGACACATTGTTTGATGTTTTTGGTAGCAATAAAAGGCCCCTGTTTCACACTTCAGTTGTGTTTATTTACCTACGTACATCCCCTCCCCTCCAAGGGGTCCCCCATCATTTCCACCAGCCCACAAGGGGTCCCCGACACATCTGTGGCTGAAAACCACTGCACTAGACCACCAAATGCGGGGCAACGAAATAAAAAAAAGGAAGGGCACAGGATAGAGTGCATTGACTCTTCCCTGTCCCCTTCCCTCTTATCGCCTACGTGGGTTGCGTCCTTCACCTTTTTTCAGAATGAACGAACCAGCCCAACACTGCTCTTTAGTTTGGTTATTAAGAGCAAGAGACTGGATTCCATGAAAAGGCAAACGCATGGGCGAGAGAGAGAAAAAAGTTAGCTGGGCAGATTAGATGGAGAAACTTGGGGGCAACAGCGTGGCAACTGCAAGCAGAAGATCAGTTTCATCAGGGAAGCGAGGGAGAGGCCTTTGCCTTGTAGTGGGCATAGCCAAACTGATGATGACAGTAGCTAGAGAACGGCAGACAGTAGGGCACACGGAAGACCCACCGTGATGCAGTTGTCGAAGGCGTCTCGCACCACCTCGTACTCGACCTCCTTCCATCCCTTGAGGCTCCTGTCCAGCAGCACCTGGCTGGAGCGGACAAGGGCCTGTGTCACCAGGGCACGCAGTTCGTCTTGGTTGTGCGCAAAGCCCGAACCCAGGCCGCCAAGGCAGAAGGCACCCCGTACCAGGATTGGGTAGCCCAGCTTTTCAGCAGCTGTCAGAGCCTGCAGTCACGCAGCACAGTACGGAATTTCGACTAGGGGTGCTCTTGTGGACACTGTGATATTCCCCCTTAAGCCAAACTCCCCAATGGTGGCCTTTTAAACCAGTCAGGGTGGCTGCAGCAGCCTCCTTTGCCAATCAGAGCTAACACGATAGACATTTTGAACACAACGGTATTCAGCAGCGTTTAGAATAACAATTCAATTGAATTTATTCTGGAAGAATGAGGCTGAGCAACCAGGCTTAATTAAAAAGTGGCTCAAATGAAGAGGGTGCAATATGTCCATAACAAAGCAGCTGCAGTGCAGCGATGCATAATTTGTAACATTTCAAGGATCGAAAGCAAAGAACTTGTCAATGAATGAAAAGCTATGCAACAAAAGTGATACCGCATTGAAAGACCCGCGTACCTTTCACCAGTGTAGCTTTCTCTTGAGAAGCTTTTGGCCCTTCATTTCTCAAATGTTCTAGCAACTCTCCTAATGGTTCATGCTTTTACAACGTCAGCGAACTTCTCGACATAAAAATTAAACGAAAGGCTAGACAACAGGTTACCTCCTCTATGGAGTAGACGGCACAGTTGGGCACAACCTGCTCGCCAATTTCTTCGACCAGTTCAGCAAATAGCTTGCGGTCTTCAGAATTGATGATGGACTCGATGGGCGTGCCCAGCACGGCGACCCCGTAGCGGTCCAGCGTGCCATTCTTCTGCAGTTCCACACCGCAGTTGAGTGCAGTTTGGCCGCCAAACGTGAGCAGAACGCCATCTGGTCGTTCGGACTTGATCACCTCCCCCACGTAGTACGGTGTGATGGGCAGGAAGTACACCTTGTCGGCCAGCCCCGGCGACGTCTGCACTGTTGCTATGTTTGGATTGATAAGGATCGTTTGGATCTTTTCTTCCTTCAGTGCCTTGATGGCCTGCAAAAGAAATTAAGCAAATGCATTCCAGTGTAACAGTCAGCATTTTTTCCAAAGCCTGCCATTATTTAAAAGCCTTGTTCCCTATTGCACACACACACAGAGAATGCTTGAGTGGACCAGAGAGAGCATTTGGGTGTCACAAGGCAAACAAGTGCACTCACATTAATAGCCCACAGCTATTAGTGTTAGTGAATATCATTAGTTATGAGCTCTACATTAATAGCTTATAGTTATTAATGAATAGTACTCTGTGGTGGGTCGCGACACCTATCTAGACTGCCCAACCCTTGCCATTTTGGGTTCCTACACAGCAACAAACGCAATCGCAGAAGCCAACATAGCCATGCAGCCATGCCATTAAATGTTGGCATGTTTACCTCAGCTACATATTTGCCGTGCTTTCCTACGCCGCCACGGCTTCCGTTGCCAAGAGATTTTCAATGCAGCACACTAAAAGTGAGTTGCCTACCTGAGAGCCAGAGTAGTCGAACTCTCCGGCCTGGCCTATGGACAGTCCTCCAGAGCCGAGGATAAGGACCTTGTGGGGCCGTTTGGCGGCGAGGACGGTGGGTGGCGCAAGCGCCGCAAACTTGGCCGAGATGCGATCCTCAATTGGAGTGCTGGTGAGAGTCAGGAAATGCAACATCACACTATAGCAATGCACAAGGCTCACATCAAGCAAATTAAGCAAGCAATCACATGCTTTTTAACAAGTAGCTGACAGTGGTGAAACCTGTCCCTTTTGATAACACACGAAGAGGAGAAACTTTATGGAGGCAGAGCCCTCCGTGAACCTTCACGAGACTTTGTGAGCGGTGTTGTAGCTGCTGGACTCTGCTCACTGGATATTGTTGTTGAGGAAACAGTAAGAACTAAGTTTGTACAACAAAGAGCCACCTATCTTCCTATGCTGACTTCTGGATTAATAAACTGTGATCGTAGAAAAGCCTTCGAAAAAAGGGAGGCGTATTGACCACTGTATGCTGCAAAGCTCCAGCACTCACTAAGCTTTGCCGATGACGGAGTCCTTCACAGACTCGATGAAGACGTCAAACAGAAACTCCAGATCAGCTGGACCAGCCATGTGCTCGGGATGGAACTGCACACTGAAAGGAAGGTTGTCATGAAAATGGCGAACTGTAAATAATGCAAGCATTATATAAAACTAACTTAAGTATAACACTTATCATATAAATCTGTGAACGAGACACAGTTTTCCAACATGTAGTTATCGCTGCAAAAACATTTCAAGCTCGCCTGACAACTGCATGAACATAATGCAGGAGTTAATCTTATATGTACATGTCGCAAACCTTAGAAAGATGCAAGGTGTCGCATTCGTAAACTATGAAGCCGGATTTCAGCCCCAAACCATGCAACTCGAACTAGTAGTTCAACGTCGATTCCTCTTGCCATTTGCACCTTAAATCGTCGCTGGTTTGATCCAAGCTGCTGCGCTTGCATTTCGATGGAGGGGAAACGCTAGAAGCCTGTGTGCCATGTGGTGTCAGGGCCCACCAAAAAACACGAGGTGGTCGAAATTTCAGGAGTCCTCCATCATGGCACGCCTCGTAATCACATGATGATTTTTCTACGTAAAACCCCGTACAATGAAGGGACTTCCAAGAGATGGCGTGTGTGCTAAAAGCACGCATGCCATGCTTCATGTTGTTATCTTGCAAGTAAAAGCGTTATTGATGCGTTCCTGTCTTAAGATGAAGCATAAGATTGTTCCTTTGAACAAAAAAAAAAAAAAAACTATACATCTAGGTGCACCTTAATGGTTTCCAAGGATTCATGCTAATATGCACGGGGGCACCGCAATTTGTGCGCTTTTACAGAACTGGTGGGGGAAACAATGTTGACGAAACTCGCTGCGGACGACGCATATCTCAACTGCCATAATAAGCAGGAGGTCGATAAAAGTAGGGCACACGTTGCGCACCGAGTTTGCCAATATGCTTAACAAGATTCTACTAATACTGTGGATGCCCTTCATGCTTAAAACATTGGTGTCAATGGGGCTTTGTTGAATGGAGTAGAGGGAACTCCACGAACAGGATTTACTGGCTGGGGTAACCATGCGATACATTTCTTCAGGTTTCACAACAGTGAAGCTATCATGTATCTTTAGGCTGCTCCAATCCAAGCTTCCTTGTCATGCTTTAGCAACTTGCTTTTCCAAATTGCTAAGATTTCTTGGACTATTTTGCAGTCCCTGCCAGGTTAAAAATAATTTGTCAGCAATTGTATATACAGTCAAACGTCATTAGAGCAAACCTCAGATTAATATTTTTTTTTCAGAATGATGACTTTTTCAAAAATTATCCCCCCCCCCCCCCCCCATTTCTATTATTTTATTGTAAATATATTTCACTACTACGAATTTCAAAATACGAAGTGTTTCAGAATAACATGATATTTTATAGCCCATTTATTTCCAAAACATTTCAAAATAATGAATAGCGATTTTATAAAGTTACTCGCGGCTGCAGATACAATGCCCAGCCGAGTACCTGCCACTATCATCATCATCATCATCAGAGCAGCCGCTTATTTCTCTTCAGGCTTACCCTATACAAACATGCGATAGCCCTATCACCATCACCAGCACTTGTTTTCGTGTCGAGTTTCAACAGGAAGGAAGGATTTGGGTGTGTTCGTGCGTTGCACTTGTTTCGTCAAGCAGCTTTACCTGCGCGCTTGTTACACGGCTGTTTTCTCGCCTTTAGATAGGGGGTTGTACATTTATGAAGCAGCACAAACAGAATATGGCGAGAGTGAAAAATGCGATGCGAGTGACCTACGTGATGAAGTCGCTGGTGATTCACCCATGCGTGCTTCACTAACAGTTCAACATTACGCACAGTGTGATGACGAAGTACGTATGCACAACGGCTTTGCAGCCGAGCGATAGCATCCATACCATTTGTTGTGATGAGAAAACGGCAACGAGAGCAAAGAAGTTGTTTAAACAGAGCGTGCAAACCAATGCGAAGATTCAGCATTTAGAGCGGATGCTTCCAAGTGTGTAAGAAGGGGGCACACACTTTTGAGAGTTCGTCTTTCAGCAGTTGAGCTGCCCACACCAGGATATATCGCGCTTTTTCTCAAATAAACGTGCACTGGTTCTGTAATGTTTTGGGTTTCTTTGTGCAACGCGCTTGTGAATGCATAGGTAGGCAACTTGCGTGGTTGCGTCAACAATTTTGGTGCAAAATATTTATTACTTTCACTACAATGATTTTTGAATACAGTTAAACCTGGACATAAAAAATTGACAAACTCCACCAAAAATTCGTTACAAAGAGGATCTCATTATATATAGGTTTGGTAAGAAATTTCGAAAGATATATGCACATATTAAACAAAAGGAGAACTGAAGGCAGAGCTCAACCAAGGCACTTAATTAGCGGTAAAACACTGCATTATTATTACGTTACCAATTATATGAACACTTTCGAACAGTTCTCGCTGTCCCCTCTATGTAAAAGTTCGAATTGTAACATGCCCCTGGGCATTGTAACTTTTACAAGCAGGTAAAAGCGCGTGAGCGCTGCTGAAGCACAGATCAAATGAGCCGAACTATCTCTATCGCTTGGAGGGCGCATATGATAACATCCTGCTGTGTGTTAGAAATATCGTCGAATGCTCAGACAGAAAGGAAATCATCAGTCTTGAACGAGCATACGCAAAGGGAGAGGGGTCACTCGACTAGCGACAGCTAATTTGATTTTAAGGGCGTGGTCGCTGCCGCGTGTGCTATCTCGCCAAGCATCAGTCCACTTTCAATGCTATGAGACTGTGAAAAGAGCACTTTCTCCCTGGAGCGGCTGTATTTGCTTACACCAACGTTTTGTAGGAGTTCTGCGATATTAGATTCACAAGAGTTGGCTGCCAACCTTACTTCGTATAACATTACAATTTGTTGCTCATTCATGGTATTGCATTCACACGCCATCTTGTTGCCAGAAAGCTACGGTCCCGCGAACTCGTAGCGCGGCGCATGATGGCACCTATGCACCTGAAACCTGCAGAACAGCGCCACATCCCCCACCTACGAGAGCGACGTACCCGGGAATCCTCCAAGAGACTGAATTTTACTACACATACAGTGGAAGATGGACAGCTGCGCCAGCTCTCCTCGACCTGTAGCCAAAGGCCGCTCTGGCGTTCCATTTCGTTCATGCTCTCACTAGGGGGGGGAGAGAGTACTGTGGGTCAGGAACGAACCGGGGTTAAGAATATCAGAATTGAAATCAAGAAGAAGAAATAGACAAGTGCCAGGCACGCAGTGCGTAGACAGGATAACCACCGGTAATTAAGCATCACAAACTAACTTCCTAGAGAAGGCAAGCGGTGAAGGGGAGACAGAAAGTTAGGTGGGCAGATAAGATCAGGAAGTTTGTGGGTATAAAGTGGCAGTAGGAAGCACGGGAGCGAGTTGACTGGCAGAACATGGGAGACTCAAACTTCATGGCACGGGGCCTTTGTCCTGGAGTTGGCGTAGTCAAGCTGATGATGATGACTGTGGTGAACTCCAAGTACACCACGGCGCAGCAGGTGGCGCTGCCAGTCTGTCGCAAACCGATGTACCTCCCCCTCCCAAAGCACTGCCAACAAAGACGCAGAAAGGGAGAGAAAACGGAAACCGGTTTCCAAGTCTACCGAGTTGAACGAACAATAAAGCTAGTTGGCATCGAGACTCTCAGCAACACGCTTCGTCTATGTGTCACTCTGCATGGCAACAAAACTGTGCACGCGCACGGTTTTGTTGCCACCCGGAATACCACGGAAAACTAGTCGGTAAAGAGCCCTCCATATGCAGCGTGGCCCCACATACATATGTGACGCTAACTAAAAGCGTAACAATGCAAAGTGGCATCATCTGTGTCACTTGGAGTGCAGTTCAGAGACTTCTGCCTCAATTAAAGAGTGGCAATGCCAATGCAAAAGTAGTTGTATTTTTTTGTTTTTGGTTTGGAGGAAAGGAGAGGGCCCATTCGCGCATGTGCCTGCGGCAACAAGAATTGTGGCAACGCCAACTCGAGGCCCTCCTGCCCGCCTCCCGCACACTCACGCACAATAACGAGGGCTCATTCTCGCCTGGTAGTCGCTGAGACCACGAGGGCGCCACCGCCGCTTTGCGCTTAGTCAGTGGCAGGGCAAATGCAGATGCATGCTCATGCCAAAATGACTAAATTCCTAGATTGTCACTGGCGAAAATTCGTTATATCAAGGGTGTCTCCCGCTTTTACTTTGTTACATACCGTATTTTTGTGCGTATAACCCGCACCAAAAACCCTAAAATTTCAGTGGCAAAGTGGAGGTGCGGGTAATACGCGGGGTTTTTCCTATAGTGCTGCTTCACAGCAATGCGTGTTGTGCTGTGAAGCCCTTCAACAGTGTAGCGAAGGTCACGGAGGCGGTTTCCCTAAATTCGTGTTGCTCCGCAAGTAGCACGGAAGCTTGCGGCTGATTTTGGTTTAGCTTGCTTGCATCATTGAAGCGTTTAGAAAAACATTTGGGGAAAGACAATTCGATTGTTCAGTGTAAAATCTCACTGTCACACCACAAGTATATCTTATGGACGTTCGCGAGAGAGATAGAGATATTACCAGTAAATTTATGTACTACTTTTTGACGCGGTAGCAGGCACGCATTTCGGTTCTGTTGTTTCCAGGGTGCTGTTACAGTGTACTAGAAGGGGTAGTGCTAAGTCGTGGAAGCCTAAGTCGATCTGTTCTGTCACCATGAGTAGCGTACGGAGGCAGTCCTTCACGGCACAGCAAAAGCTTAAGATCATCACCATCGCCGAGGAATTCGGAAATTGCGAAGCGGGAAGACTGCACGATGTGAACGAGTCCTGCGTGCGACTGTGGAGAAAGAAGAAAGAGAGCCTACAAGCCAAGCACCGCGACTGTAGGTCATTTCGCGGCCCCAAGACCGGTGCCTACCCTGAGCTGAAGGCGGAGCTAGTAAAGGTCATCGAAAATGTGAGAAGCAGGGGTCGCGCCGTATCGACCGAGATGGCCCAAGTAGAAGCGCGACGACTTTCGAGAGAGCTAGGCCTACCTCACGAGTTCCGTGCGAGCCGCGGATGACTGCACCGCTTTATAAAGCGGCAAGCGCTCTCAATCAGATGGCGGACTACAATATGTCAACGCTTGCCGGCTTCTTATGAGGAGAAGCTGCCCAAGTACCAGAGATATGTAATTGGCCTGCGAAAGCAGCACAATTACATTTTCTCGCAAGTCGGCAATGCGGATGAAACTCCTGTTTATTTTGAAATGCCGTTGGATACAACAATTGAGAAGACGGGCAGCAGTTCAATGAGCCTGCTGACCGGCGGGAACACGAAACTGCGCGTCACAGTCTTGCTTTGTGCCCTCGCCGACGGCACGCAACTGCGACGGTACGCCATCTTGAAAAGGAAAACTCTACCAAAGATTCATTTGCCTGCCGGTGTGGTGGTGCGCGCACACGAGAACGCGTGGATGAACAGTGACTTGTTCGTGAACTGGATCAAGACGGTATGGGAGAAGAAACCCGGTGCGATGCTCGCAAAGAGGTCCATGCTCGTTCTTGACTCGTTTTGCGGCCACATAACTGAGGAAGTGAAGGACCGCCTTTCACGCAACAGCACCGACTTAGTTGTTGTACCCGGTGGAACGACGTCAATGTTGCAGCCTCTAGATGTGTCGCTTAACAAGCCCTTCAAAACGCATGTCAAGCGCTATTACGCCGAGTGGATGGCCGAAGGCCTCTATGACTTGACGCCGACAGGACGAGTTCGAAGGCCTGATATTGCCCTATTCTGCAAGTGGATTGTTGAGGCATGGAAGGCCATTCCAGCTGAGATGGTGCAAAAAAGTTTCAAGAAATGCTGCACCACAAACAACATGGATGGAACAGAAGATGACCTTGTGCATAACAGTGAGGACTGCGGCTCAAGTGATAGCTCTAGCGAGAGCAGCGACAGTGAGTGAATCGTGACTGGCCTTGCAGACAGCGTATTCTGCTTGCTAAATAAAGCTTTTTCTGTCTACATACCGTATATACTCGTGTAAGGGCCGCACTTTTTTTTCGAAAATTTTGCTAGGTGCGGCCCTTACACGAATCAGGCCGATTTAGTACAGGCAGTACAGGCCAAAGGTCTGTACTGTTTATGCAACAGTAGCAGAGTGCAAGAGTCACAAATGACATGCCAGAAATGTTTTTATTCGGATTCCATTTCGCTGTCCTCGTTCTCGGAGGAGCTCGCCTCGGCGTCCGCGTCTTCCCAGAGACGGTCATCTTCGGTGCCGTTCATGGAGTTCGAAATTCCCGTTACCTTGAAGCTTTTAGCAACTACTTCTACTGACATGGCACGCCACGCATTCAAAATCCATTCACACACCTGTTGGAGCGACGCCCGCTTCAGCCGTCCTGTAGGGGTCTTCTCGTGGACGCCTCCAGCCATCCATTCAGAGTAACATCGGCGAAATTCCACTTTGAATGGTCTGTTGACGCATACGTCGAGCGGCTGCAGCACACTCGTCAGGCCACCGGGAATGACGGCCAAGTCCGTACGAGTTGCGGCAACTCGGTTCTTGACGCGGTCGGTCAAGTGGCCCCTAAAGCTGTCCAAAACAAGGAGGGCTTTCCGTTGTAACAGCCCTCCAGGTCTGTTTGCCCAGACGGTCTTAATCCAGTCAACGACCAGTTCCTCGGACATCCAGCCCTTCTCTTGCGCACGTACGACGATTCCCTGAGGGAACTTCTCTTTTGGGAGAGTCTTCCTTTTAAATACGACGTACGGCGGAAGCCTCCTGCCGTCTGCCGTGATGCACAACATCACAGTGCACCTTTGGCGTTCTGCACCAGTCGTGCGCACAGACACACTTTTCGCACCTTTTAAATCCACTGTGGTGCTTTCCGGTGCATCGAACCACACAGGTGTCTGGTCCGCATTCCCAATTTGGGACAGGTCGTATTCATGCTCCCTCCTGAGAGCATTCACGAAGCGATGAAACTTAATGATGTGGTCTTCGTACAAAAAAAGAAGTTAACTTCTTTGGCGCAAACAATACGGAAAAAGGAAAAAAGAAGGCGAGGAAAGAAACAGATTGACGCCAAACTAACAACTGCTTTATTCTTCACACAGCAACGCATATATATGCCGAAACCACATACATTGCATGCGCACGCACAGCTTCGTATCGTATACGTAAAAATGAAAATTCCTTAAACCTTAATACATCACACCACACACCTGAATGTACACGCGTGTTGTCAAATTACACTTGTAGAACACGATATCTTAACCAAGATGTGTACGCAAAAATTCATATTCGATGGCATGCAAAGAAACGGAAGTATCACTGATACAGTCAGCTCCGCTTTTCTTAATATGATAAGCCTCCAAAGCAAGTCTTGCATCTTCATTCCTGCTCCTGCCCAGAATCATCGTATCATGAAACCGTGGCGAACATCCAATGCAGGACTGCAAGTGAGCAACAAGATGTGCCCCTTTGTCTACCTTGTTAACTATTTTTTGCGCATGTTCCCTAAGACGCTCGTTTATGCAACGTCCCGTTTGCCCGATGTAGATCCTGCCACATACCAGAGGTATGCCATATACCACACAGGTGATGCAAGAAATAAAGCAGACACCGTGTTTTATTTTGCACCCAGTTTTGCTACTACCGCAGGTGCGGGAGCACAACTTCAAGAGTTTGTTGGGCGCAGAGAATACCAAGGAGACCCCATGCCTGTTAGCAACTCTCTTGAGTTGATGTGTGACCTTATGTAAATAAGGTATCACAACAGGCCTGAACGTATCACGTTCACATGTCGCCTTCTTTCTTGTTTTCCTTTTCTGAAGCAGGGCTTCAGCTACGGCTGTAAGGAGCGTCATAGGGTAACCTGCAGCCAAAATACGGCGTACCTGATTTTCAAAACTCTCCTGCATTTTATGAGCGCACGACTTTCTGAGAGCTGAATCTATGCAGGTTGAGACTATTCCTCTTTTAACCACTTTCGAGTGGGCCGACTTAAAATGTAACAGCTCTTTCTGTACACGGGGACTGTAAGCCCAACACACATGCCGGTAACATACCTCTAGACTAAGGTCAAGAGCTTGTAAGACATTTTCCTGGGGCAGCTCATGCGTGAAAGTGAGCCCTTGTCCATGTTGCTTAAAAGCATTTAAAACATCAGTCACCGTATCACTGTAGTCAGAGCCAAAATTTAAAAACACAATAAAATCATCTACATATCTAAAAACTCTTAAAACCTTAAAAACTTTAAACACATTTTGTAGAGACCTATCGACATGGGCTAAAAAAATGTTGACAAGTACAGGAGCAACACAGGATCCGATGCAAATGCCATCACGCTGAATACAATGCTGGTCATTAAAAACTATAAAAGTGACCTTAAGATAGAATTCTAACAAACTCATAAAATTCGCCACGTTCAACCCGACCTCGTTCTGAAACGAGATAGCACCGTTTTCTTCAATGCATTCATGCACAGATAACAATAACCCTTGCTGCGGTACAGAGTAAAATAAATCCTGGACATCAACCGAGAAAACATAGCCCACTTTTTCGTTCCCACTACAAAATTTTACTATATCTTCAGAATTCTTAGTGCGGAACGGGTCGTTGACACTTAACCACCCCAGCTTTTTCTGCAAAAATTGGCTTACGTTGTGTTGCCAACACCCAGACTCACTAATAATGGTTCTAAAAGGCGTTTCAGGCTTGTGCGTTTTTGCTGTGAAAAACACATTTAAACAATTGGCTTTACTTCTCTGAATACTTCTCGCAAGCGGCGCGAGCGCCAACTTGTTACAAAATTCCACAAATCTTGATTTTACGCGAATTTCGCTTTTCTTAACCGCTACAAAATTTTTTGTCACTGCTTGTAACGCTTTTTCATTAAAAGCCCCCCTTTCTACTACAACAAAACCACCTTCCTTGTCTCCCTGCAAAAGACATAGGTTATTATTCCTTAAGTAGGACAACGTATGTCTAACACTGAAATCCATGCGTTTTGCTCCTTGCTTAGACACAGCTTTATCTAGGCACTCCACCCCTTCAAGTAGGCATCGATCGCGCACTACTTGCTGTGCCTTTGAAGCCACATTTCTATTGAAAGCCACCAATTCATGCGCAGGAATACTGGAAGGCATGCAAAACTTGGGCCCTTTGGACAACAAACGAGAAACATATTCAGGCAGGCTAACATTACCTATTACTTTGACGTTAATTTTGGACCTAGGACTGTCCTTCTTTGCTGCAATGCACAAAACCTTTAAAAAGCATTTCCACCTAGCTTCAATGAGCTGGCCCGCAAGCCGAATCAAAGATCGGTACTTTTTAAGAGCCAGCCAGTAGGGGACACTGGAAAGGCACATATTCCAAAGCCAGTCCCGGAAGAAACGAACTTGTCGCCACATCTCTGACCGTAGAAGTTTACACAGTCTTTTGGTGTGAGCCCACGAGGGACATATGGGACCAAACAAAGCACTCACATCTGCCGGAATCAATCCTTTGCGCAGGGAAAAACCATACACTCTTGCTCTGCAGGTTGCATGAATGATGTGGTCGAGCAATGCATTGACGTCCACGGAAGAATATGGTGGAGACACACAAAAATTCATTCGTACTCGCGCGGCAGTTTTTGGCAAATCGTCGTTCGGCGCCGAATAGAAAGCTGGTTACGGTTCATAAACCGCGTAGCCCAGCCCCGACTTGCCTTGAATTGTGCCGGGGGTATTTCCATGTGGCGAGCGATGCTGAGGGCTTTGACGCGTATCATGTCAGTCGATACGGCGTAGCCGTCCCTTCGTGTGTCGACGACGTAGTTGACGAGCTCGCTTTCGAGTTGCGGGTACTTGCACTTTTTCCCGCGAAACGCCTTTCGGCTCCTGTTAGTAGCGGCGAGGGCATCTTTCTGATTCATCCAGTAACGCACGCGCTTCTCATCGACGTCGTACTTTCGTCCAGCTTCCCGCTTCCCGTGCTCCTCGGCATAGTCAATCACTTGCAGCTTAAATGCTGCAGTGAATGATCTCAGATGCCGGCCCATCGTCCGTCACGTGCGCTGGCTTCTGCAGGGTTCACTACAACCAACAAAGTGACACCGACGACACCGATCTGAAGTCGCGCTGCCAACGTATCGACACGATGCTAGGAACGATGCCAACAAAGAGGCCGCACAAGGCAAATATGGCGGCGCGCTGTCAACAGCGTGGTCGGCGCGTCGGCGGAAGTAGAATAAAAGCGGAAAAGCGTGCAGCGCCATCTGGCTGTAAATGAACTAACTACACTTTTCTGGCGGGACATTTTGAACTTTTGTTTTTTTTTTTTTTTCGAAATATCCGCTTTCAAAGTTGGGGTGCGGCCCTTACACGAGGGCGGCCCTTACACGAGTATATACGGTATGTGCTACGTTGCTTGAGCAGTAGCTTTTGTACAGCCTTTCCTGTATATGAAATGTGCGGGCAATACGCGAGGATTTTTTTTTTCTTTCTCGGTGAGCTGAAAGTGGGGGTGCGGATTATATGCAGGGGCGGGTTATACGTGCAAAAGTACGGTAAAGGTCGCAAGGACATGTGTTTCTAGGGAGTAACGGCATGAAATAGAAAAGCTTCGTAATATTGAAGAATTCATTATATAGAGGTTTGTTATAGGCAGTATAACTAAACGATTTTCAGCAGTCCCTTGAGATTCATAGAATGGAATGGAATGAAAAAACTTTATTTCAGTCCTGCAGGATGCGCTCAGCGCGTAGCGGGCGTCTCCCACGTAGGGACCGACAGGGAGTACCTGGCGGCCGCTTTGCGGGCCTGCTGGACGGCCCATTGCTGGTCGGCGAGAAGTGAGCTCCTGAGGGACCTCTCCCACTTGCTTGAGGTAGAGTCGGGAGAAGTTGTTCTACACTCCCAGAGCATGTGTGCGAGTGTCACTGTGTGTCCACATGATGGGCATGTGTCGCTGGGGTATGCATCGGTATAATAAACGTGAAGCGTGGCAAGGTTTGGGTACGTGTGTGTCTGTAATAGGCGTAGGGTTAATGCCTGCGGTCGGCTAAGTTTCGGATGTGGGGGTGGAAAAATGCGGCGTTCCAGGTAAAAGTGCTTTGTAATTTCATTGTACGTAATTGGTGCATCCCGATTGGTATCTAACCCAGCAAGATGAGGTTGCCCTGTGGAAGTGCGGTTGGTAAGTGCACGCGCTGCATCATGGGCAATCTCGTTGAGGGTGGAAGGGCACCCAGCACCTGGCTGAGATGGGCGGGGAACCAGATGACAGCGTGGTGCTTCAGGGCACTCGGGTCCGCATTGCGCAGGATACGTAACGCCTGGTCGGAGAGGACTCCGCGTTCGAAGGCTTTGATGGCCGGCCTGGAGTCGCTGTAGATGAATTCCCGTTTGCTGTCGAGCATAGCTATAACTATAGCTACTTGCTCCACTACTTCGGGGTTTCGGGTAAGGATTGTGGCTGAGTTAAGAGTCTGCTGCGCGGATGATACCGCGACCGCGGTGAAGGCTCGGTTGTTGCGATAGGCAGCAGCGTCCTCGAACGAGATGTTGTCCGCTTCCACGTTTATGCACTTGAGAATGGCGGTCGCCCGCGCAAGGCGCCTGCCTCTGTTGTATTCGGGGTGTACATTTCGTGGAATGGGAGCGATCGTGATAAGGTCGCGGATTTCGCGGGGAATTAGGGTCAACTCTGGGGGGTCCTTGGCCCTCGAGGAGAAGAAGCCGAGCTCGTGCAGAATATGGCGGCCCGCCTTGGTGGTCGTGAGTCGGGACAATTGCACGCGTTCCTGAGCTTTGGCGATCTCTTCTAGCGTGTTATGTACGCCAAGCTCGAGGAGTTTGTATGTTGGAGTGGTGATAGGGAGGCCAAGGGCTCGTTTGACCACTTTGCGAATAAGCGCATTGAGTTGATCGCGCTCAGCATGTAGCCATTTGTGTTGTATCAAGATTTAAATGTACTAGTCCACTGTCAATGCAGCGTTGCAATATGAGCCTTGAGACATTGTGATTAGAAGTCGTCGAGCAAAGGGCGTCCCTCGAGCCAATAAGTGGCTTGTCATCATAAGAGCCTTCATTTAACACTATGTCCCATGTTTCAAGAAGTCCTGTCATTAAGATGTTTACACTAGATGTTTACACAGATGTTTACACCTTTTTTGAAGATTCTTCGTCACTTCATGCCGAATACATCTTTCGATTTCTCCAAATCTCCTCCTTTCTTGTTCTTGTTTGCATTTTAGAAGAAAAACATTCCAGCACAAGAACGTCAAAGAATAGAGAAGAAAAGTTCCGAGGTTAGAAACATGCAGGTAAGTGTTTCACACCAACCTGAAAAAGGGTAATTTCTTGTGCACAACACCTTCGTTAGTGCGGTCGTTAGCATTGGTGAAGAGAGGTGACCAGTCGGTGGGTAGCGTCGACGCGTCCACGGCAAAACCATGATTCTGCGTTGTTATGCAGCAGCGACCAGAATCGCCAAAGAGGCAAGGTTGGTTGTGGCCGCGGTTTCCGTACCTGGAAACGTGAAAAACAGTGATTGAAAAGGAAACAATCTCCCTTCCACATTTTTTTTTTTTTTTTTGAGAACCTAGGGACAACTGTGCATACTTCATTTTGTATGTGGCCGCCCCAATGGCACGGCACAACAGCTGGTGTCCCAGGCAGATGCCGAAGACGGGCTTCAGGTTGGTGGGGTCGTTGCATGCAAGGAACGTCTGTAACATCTTGATCGTTGCAGTGCATTGTGATGGGTCACCTGGACCGTTGCTCACGAATAGGCCATCGCAATCTGTGCAAGACAATGCGGTAAATGCAGACAGGTTACCCTTGGAACGCTCATTCGCTAAATTCCAAGATTAAACAAACACTCCAAATCACCTTTTTTACTCCACTTTTACTCTGTTCTATTGCAAAGGGCAAGTTGTTCGAGCATGTACCAATGTTTTTAAAATGTCTATGAAGCCTGCTTAATTTTGACTGAAAAGTAGAGCTGTGTGAATAGCAAAATTTTGGGAGCGAAGCAGATTTGAATATTGAAGTGTGAGCGCGAATCCTATCTAATATTTTTCTAATTGTTCAAGGCGAAATTGTGGGGAAAAAAGTTAGGCAGGATTCCTAAACATATCCTTGTGAAATACAGCAACATGAAAGTGTTTCTTTTCACTAGATTGATTGCCGATGACCAGGTGTTACAGTCGAATCTCATTTATTCGAGCACTCTTAATTCGAACTTCCGTTTAATTCGAACTCATGATGAGGTCCCGTCAAAGCTATGTGTACTCCAATGGGCAAAAACGCCCAGTAATTCGAATGCCCAAGCACTTGCGACGGCTAATTCGAACATACGGTGCTCCGAAAATGCTCTCAGCACCTCGCCCAATCTCGCAGCAGCACCTGCGACACCTCAATACTGTGTGCGAAGGAAAGGAAAAAGAAGGAAAAGGCTGTGGTGGAATGTTTTCTTTCTCTCAAATACCGATCTGCGACACACCTGTCACGCTTCTCCCTTTTCCGTCCCCACCACATAAAGACCCTTCTCCTTCCAACGCCGAGCACGAAGAGAGAGAGAGAGAGAGACAAAAAAAAAAGAAAGCTGTCATGGGGTTGAATGAATGTGTGGTTGAAGGAAAGAAAAAAGGCAGTATCTTCTGCAGCCCTTCTAGGGGCACGACTATGGGCCTTGAGGGGGGGGGGGGTCTCTCACGTGCTGGTGCCTTGCTTCCCCCTTTCCCATCCCTGCCACATAACCCTTCCCCTTTCAACGACACGCGCGAAGAGAGGGAAAAAAAAAGCTGCCGTGGAGCGTTGGTTTTATCTCAAATTCCAAACTGCCTCTCTACGCGTGGAGACGCTCCTCCTTTCTTGTCACATGCTGGCCATGCTGCCGCTCTGCTACACAGTCCTTGTCGTTGTCTTAGAGAGTGTCGGTGCTGGACATTTCCGCGCGCAACTTCTCTTGCCAGAAGAATGCTGAAGCCGAAGTAGAAATGCTTTGCAAGCTGCATACGAAATTGATTGACTCACTGCAAGGCAAATGTGTGCAGGCGCGCATCATTGATTACTTCAATTAATACGGATGTCCTGTGATTTGTGAATAAATGTAAGTCTTCTGAAACTTCCCCCTCGTGTGTTAGTTCAATGCACATGCGCCACTGCATGGAGAGCCCTCTGTTTATTTAGCTTTCATTAATTCAAACTTCTTTTAACTTCAACAAATTTCCGGGCCCCTTTGAGTTCGAATTATCATGATTTGACTGTATTTCATAGTTGTCTAATCAAGAATGAGGCAATGCAGAGGCCGAACGATATTAGTATGTGATTCGGTGCCAACAAAGTGTTGCCGAGAACTCTCTACACGTGAAAGGCAGAGATGCTATTTCCTCGGCCTCTTATCTTCTTCCAACTTCTGTGCAAGCCCATGTGATATGGTATACAATGTTGTGCTGCCTTAGAGTTAGTAGTTCCGAATCTACCTTGTAGACATCAACGTACAAGAACATTTGAAATTTTTGGATGCTAAATATCTTGGGCATCCGATTTTTCGAACTTCCGGGCGAAATTTCAGATTTCAGGCCTGAAACAGCATTAACTAAGCTCCCACTTCTGCCACATTTATCGTCTCCATGTTGGAACCAGCATTTTCTCTAGCGAATACATTAGCAACTGTAGCAGAGCCTAAAAGGCAGCTTTGCCACAATACGAAAATGTAATGAGGTGAAACATGTTAAAAACCTGAAAGGGTCCCTTTTAGTCTGACGTTGACAGCATGTGTAATTAGAAGTTCAAAGAGCGAAAATTCCAGTGCGAACTGAACGAATAGCGAATGTTATTTGAAAAATATTCAAAATTTCAAATATTCACACACCCCTAGCAAAAAGTATTTTGCTTTCGAATTTTCCAGAATCAGAATCCCAATCTTATAATTGCTAAAAAGAAACGTGGCCTTGGCCTTCGTCAAAAAATTAAAAAGTCTCTGCTGAGCTAAAACTACTCTCGCGAATTGCATAAAAATAGGAATATGATGAGATCCAAAAAAAAAAAAAAAACCACTGGTCTTACCGTATTTACTCGATTCTACCGCGCCTTCGATTGTAACGCCCAGCCGATTTCTTTCCACGACGAAAAAAAAAAAAAAAAAACGTAAGACATCGATTGCAACGTGCACCCATTTTTCTCCGCTAGCCCGCACGATCACACCACTCAAAAAAACAACTCCTTTCGGGAGCGTCTTCCATTTAAATATTAGGTACGGCAAAGCTTGTGCCCATCTTTCGTGTAACAGAGCATTGCCGTCACTGTAGTTTTACCGTGCACCGATGTCAGCACGCGAACTTGCTTCGCCCCCTTCTTCTCGACAGTTGTGGTGCCAGGCATGTCGAAGTAAAGAGGCGTCTGATCGGCATTCCCGATATTCCCAAGCAGGTAGCCGTTGTTGTGCCGCAAGTTTAGGACGAACCTCTAAAAACTGTTAAAGCTTTTCATCGTACTCCTCCGCAATCAACTTTTCGCATATGCCCGGTCGCCTTCGAAGGGAAAAGCTTTTTCTCTTCATAAAGTTAGTTAGCCATCACCTGCTCGCTTCAAACTGGCTCCGCATTAGCCCCTTTTCTATTCTAAGGCTAACTGCATAGCCCGCACTTGGAGCAGTTCTGTCATCACGGGCCGCCGTGCCGCTCGCTGCCCAAGCACATACTCGCCGAGCAGCTCTTTAACTTGCGGAAACCAACCCTGCAGTGGTCCACTGAAGCCTTTGCGTGAAGCTTTGCTGTCGACAATCTTCTGCTTTTGTTTCCGCCGGTCCCGCACGCACGTTTCGGGAACTCCGAACGACCACGATGCGGCCCGATTTACGTCCGTTTCGCCACACGCGATCTTTTCTTTTAAAAGCGGCACCGTGGTGCACTCGAGTTTTTGGAGTCGGCCCTTCCATGCCGTCGATGCCAATGCACGCCAAGATGACGAACTCCTCAGCACACGTACGAAGTGCCGCACATGGGAAACACATAGGCAGAAATGGCCGACGCGCCATGCCGACGCACGTAGGGGGCGGCCATTTCGGAATGCCGATGGCAATAGAACGACCGTATTCATTTTTTTTTTTTCGTACTCGATTCTAACGCGCATGCGATTTATGAACTGGCTTAACCGGAAAAAAGGTGCACGTCAGAAAATCTTTTGTCAGAAATGTCAGAAAATCTTTTGTGACATTATGCACGTTGACAAAATCTTGTCACCTTGCAGTGCAGGTCCTGTTACTTCAAGAAAAAAAGATCCCTGGATATGGCGCACTGTTCAACTATGCTTGAAACTAAAAACATTTTTTTTCCAAGTCAATAATGGTGAGAAATGTTGGAATTTCGCAGAATGTTGTCGTACGGTGTCAAGCTGCAAGTTCTTTGCCTTAACATTGTGCCTGCTTGCTCTGGCTGTCAGTACTTCCTGTCATTGTTGTTTACTGTTGCTGTGAGCAGCGACTATTGCCCACACCTAACCTACTTACAGGTTCCCTTTCACAGTCAAACATTGACATTACAAATCGGGATATAACGAATTATCAGTTATAACAAAGTAAATGACGGATATCTCTGTCATAGATACAGTGCCACAAATTTATGTTTATAACGATTTTTCAGACATAATAAGGTGTTTTTGTGGCAGGTGTGACTGTTGAAACGAGGTTTGAGTGTATAAAGGACCACCCTGCAAACTATACATGGCAACAAAAGCTGCAAACCACTCACAGAGTATAAAAAAGTTCTCGCATAACCCACATTTGTCGCTTCGGGCACGCCGTGTCACGGCTTGAAAGGACAACTCACCCTTGGGGCTGACAGGGTGGTCCCAGGGAACCACTGTGACACATGCCCCCCTGGATATGAGACAGCGTAGCTGGTTGTACTTCATGCCACAGTCAACCACGGTGATATCTGGCGTGCCTCCCTTGTTGTACACTTTGGGCGCCTGCAATGCGGAGGTGGTGAAAAAGAATAGGAGATTTAAGCAAGGGCTGCACTTTTGATCCACTGCTTGCAAGGATAACATCAGATTTAGCATTCCTATACTTTTTAGTGCATGTGCTCTTGCTTGTCCAATAAAATCAACACAGAAAGTGGCTATCTTCAAGAGGATATCCGTTTAGTATAACTAGAAATATGTTACAACCAATTATATAGACACAATGATCTCAAAGACAGGGTCTGCACCGGGACTTTTGATTACTTTGGTTGGTAACATTATTGGTAGTCCGGCAGAGCTTTCGCCGACCGGGCCTTAGGTCTCCCTCACGGGGACGTCTTGTTATATAAATGCTTGAAAAATGAAAGAAAGAGCAGAAAATAGTTTCACAGAAGCAAGACAATCACGAAACGGGATGAGGACATGCATGAAAAGCGAAGAAAAAGGCCAACACAGAATGAAGGATAATTTTCACAGCTACAAATCAAAAAAATGTTACATAATAAATGTTACATAAAGTTAACAAGATAGTCACCATTATTTAGTTGGTATGTAAGGGAGTACAAAGTTTAAGCGTGCAAAAGGAGGAAGCCATTTTTTTTGTAATTAGTACGGCATAAAGGTAACGAAACGTGTTTGTGCTGTGAACCTTGAAAAACAAAACTGCACGAAGGAGTGAGCACTAGAAAAAAAGAGACACAAACAACAGCGTGCTCATGTTGGAACTGACAAAGTTGTAAGAACCTTACTTTTTATTTAGTAAGAGCACACTCAAACCTAGATATAATGATATATAGGCTATAACAAAGTAAATAAAAAATAGTCTTGGAATAGATACAGTGTTAGGAATAATCTTTATAACAAGTTTTCAGATATAACGAACCCATTTTCTCATATGATTAAACTTTGTTTTAATGAAGCTTGAGTTTACTGATATTAACTGGGTGCCAACAAAGCGAGCTGCATAGTGCTCCCTACTCTGCCATTGTGTTGACAGACTATTAAACATTTAAAGGCGTTTGAAGTGCTGGTGCAATGCTAGTAGACAAGGCACGCAATTCATTTCTTCCCATTTTTGTTTAATTCTGGCGGAGAGCAGCCACCTCACGCATGCTCCCAGAGATCCCATTGGAGACGTCAGAAATGCTAAAAAAAAAAGCAAGCTGGCAAACTAAAAAGTGACAACACTTTCAGTTGTAGTGTTTCCTACCCACAATGCGGTATTTCGCTCACCTTGAGAGAGACTTCCTTGACAAGATTGAGCAAGTTTGGGTTTTCAAGCTTCAGGGGGGTGGTCTCCATGCCTTCTACTACAATCTGAAAGTGAACAACAACAAAAAAAGAAGTCACTATAATCACATGTCAGTTTGATGCACAAGGTTCAACAACAGTAGAGGACTAAGCAGCTAGTCTTTACAAAGGCTAAAACTCAGCGTAAAACAAACCATCATTTTAAGAACAATGGTCTTTCTTGGGATACTTCAACGTGCAAATTTTGGTTTGTCGGTTGACTTGTCACCACATTCGCAGCGTCCACCAATATTGTTCTGGTTTCTGCATTCATACTTGTGCAATTGTTGATTAAAAAGCAAATATTGCACATATCTGAGACGCAATATCAACACGTGAATATTCTGTAGTGTGTTTTTTTTATTTATCGGCAAATGTTTGGCAGTTACGCTTCACCACCTTTACCTTTCAGGGTCACCATATCAAATGAGCTCTCGAAGTTCAGAACCGTTTGTTCTTTCATTCGAAACAAAACCAACAAAAAGCAATAAACGAAGCCACAAGTGCGATTCGTCCCCCGCAAGCACGAGGACTAGGCAAATCCATGTCGTACCCGAAGTTCCCAAAATCGCTGAACGGTCGCAGCGCCAGAGTCCCTTCTAGTTAATTTTAGGAAACTCTATGGCTAAGTCGATACGGTGCTGCCACCTATCTTTAAATATACAAAATTTAGCCTCGGAAATAGCGTGCGCATGCTAATCCATGCTTTCATTTTCTGAGGTTACCGCCAGATGGTGCTCATTTCTCACGCAGTGCCTCCAGAATCCAATTCCACGATTTTCTCGCGTAATACATCAAATAAATGCCTTATTCACTCTCTCCAGGCAGTAGATTTCGATGACATTTGCAGTCAAACATGCAGATACGTGGCCATTTTTTTTTTTACACACTACCTTATTCCTATGTCTGACTGCATGCCACAATCACACGTAGGAATAAGGTAGTGAACGTAATGGCACCCAGAAATACTTATAATTGGTGTTATTCTCTACGTGAGCAAATGCAAGACAGGCCATATACAAATACACTGTACCACTGTAAAAAAATTTATTGGGGTGCACGTAACATGCACACTTAATCCTGCACAGCGACTTCATGGCAATGCAGATTTTCCCTCAATGGGCGGTTTACTGACATAGCAGCCCCCCCCCCCCCCCCCCACTGCAGTGAAACCACCTTTTCAATGGGTTTAATGGGGTAAAATACTTGTATCCATTCGTTTCAAATGCTTTAAAATCTCAAAAATTTCAAATTCATGTTGAAGAACGTTTGAATATCTAAACTGCCTGAATATTTGCACAAGCTTAAATCTAAAAACAAAACTGCATATGCCAGTCATCAACAATACAGTGAAACAGAGAAATAAAGTCCTTTTATACTGTAGTATACAATGACCAAAAATGTGACAACCATAGCAAGCAGCTAGTCTTCTTCACTCGCTGCTAGTGCCAGGGTGCCTTTTTGTTTCTCCAGTCTAGTTTCACATCGCACGGTTAAAAACAAACAACGTCATGCGACAAAAAAAAAAGTTACGAAATTTTCTTTAAATAGGCGTATACCATAAAAAGCCGCGTACAGTCCGCACCCGCATATAACCCGAGATGTATTTCGAGAATAGCAAATGCGAGAGGAAAAAAAGGAGATTGTTTTCATCTAAATGTAGCCCGAGCAAAACAAAAACTGTAGACGTTTATTGACACGCTAATTCATTGTCGTCTGACGCACTAATTCCGAACCTCTCTAGCCATAGATGTCTTACCACAGCACCGCACCTTCAGTGCTATCGGGAGCGTTCAAAATCTAGCACTTTTTGAAAGCATGACGAACGAGTTGCGTGGGAATGTAGATGATCCATGTGCACCGCATCGCTGGTGAGGTCCGTTCAACTCATTCGTTACGGCGCAAAAATGGTTATTTTTCATATGTCTCGGCAACATGATTTTTCGCCAGTTCGAAGAGTACTCCAGCACGCATTGCAGCATACCAAATCCTGCGCAATGAAATGCTCTTTCAAAAAATATATATATATGCTATAGAGTAACAAAAATAGTTGAGAATGAATAAAAATGTTGAATGTGTGTAATTTTTGATTGCCAATAGGTAAACAGAGCAATAGGAAACACTATATGTGCAAAAATATTCAAAACAAAGAAAATTCAGAACATACATTTTGAAGACAAATGGCCCAGGAACAGTATAAAAACTAATAAATGTTGAACAGGAAGTTTATATTCATATAGACGAAGAAAATCAGAACCGAGATGCTGCTTTGTTGCTTGAGCCATACGGTGAAACATTGCCTGATTTTTTTGTGAGACACAAGTGAACTCGTACGCATTTCCCAGCAAATTTTCGTTTTTTTTTTTTTTTGGTATAAGAGCCCCCAGCTGTTTCAATATAGATTGATGTCCGTGATGTGACGTTCAAGCGTATTAGCATTTTACACATCGTATTACAAAAAGAACAATATTTCACGCAGTTCTAAAACAATTCGCGCTGCTCTGTAGTTAAAGCCAGGATGTGCTTTGGAAACCTTGTCGTTAGGAGAAGCTCTACAGCCAGCGCCAGCACACCACGCCTCAGCACAGTGTGGACCTCGCACGTAACCAGACAAGCTATAAGACTGTGCACAAAGCTCAGCAGCTACGCACTTGCAGCGGAGGAGACAACTTGAGGCCGTAAACAAAACAAACCCCTGGACGGCTATGAATGTCTCAGGCTGACGCAAAACATCGTCTCCATAAAACTTGAAGATGAGGTGTTGCCATCCTCAAACTTTAGGCTCGTCCTCACTCAATTGAGGTGCGGTTGCAAGACGGTTTCGAGCGGCGCATGTGTTTTGCGGCGCTGGTGCACACCTATGCGCACGTGACGACTGCACCACTAGCGACACTAGATGCGCCCCTGTGTCTGATATAACAATATGAGCAAAACCAAAGCTGCGGAAAACTGGCTGAGAAGGCCATCTTGACACTTAAAACATGCGGCGGACCATCAGAAATATTTTTTGTAAAATAAATTTTTCCTGACTCTTAGCAACAGCTGTCTATCGAATAGCTTACATAAATTTCTGGCAGCTATTACTGCTAAACATTATCAACTTGAGAAGCTGACATCTTAATTCGATAATGGGTTTGCAAAGATTCCTTTCACAACATAACTTCGATGTTACTGCAGTACAATCTCGAGAGGCACTAACTTTTGTCAAGTTCGCTAGTCTAGTGCACTTTTCCAAGAATACACGCACATTCGTTCGCACAAAGGGTCTGTTAAAAATCACCATGTCGCCCAAACGGGCAAACTCAAACCGATTCTGAAAGTTGAGTGGCTGGACTACTAGAAAGTGCTGGGTGCACGAGAAACAAATTTAGCAGGCAAAAATCGATTATCCAAAGCGTCGATCACCGGTGATCGATTTGAATAGGCGTAGTAACGCAAGAGGTAAGCCATATGGCAGGGGTCACTTCCGAACCTCATCCACTCCGTACACATGCACTTGACGTGGTCCTTAAATGGTTTATTTGGGCATACATCAAACGGCTGCAGCCAGGATGCCCTCCCGGGGAGACGACGACCTCAGCGCATGGGTATCACACAGCAACCACTTCACGGAGATGACACCGAAACGCACAGAGCACGAACATTGATGGAAGCCCCAGCAGAGCTCCCCTGCTCCCGAATGAAGTCTGTGGATATCCGTTAATATCGGAAAACACTCCATTATTTGGCACCCAGAAAGTTCCCAGGCTGCTACACATAAAGAGGACTTGTTTCTGTTTCCTCCAACCACGAATGCTTCACTTGCGTATTCCGAACCATCACCCCGCAGAGCAGTTTATCAATGGTTTTGGTAGTTGAGATCGCCTTGACATTAAAGGCAGCCAAATACTGCCTTTGCGGTTCTCACATTGCATACAATCGCCACCATCGAGGAGTAGAGGTATGACTCTTGGAATATACATTAGAGACCATAGGAAAGGCATAAAGGCCTGATGATGATGATGATGATAGTGTTGCACAATGCTGAAACCAAAATTGAACTCTTGACTGAAAACATTTGCGATCTGCATATAGTCCGGGGCCGGAATTTTCTATCATAAAAACAAGAAAAAAAAACCTGGGACTAAATGTGACATTTTGCGGTATTTTGACAATCAGATTTGTGCTGTCCTCTGGCTTCCATATTCATGAAGAATGTAGATCAGTCTTCTCTGAATAAAATTTAATTGCAAGCGACTCTTTCCTATTTCGCCCCATCTCCGCAAAATCCTGCACCTCTTGGACTGTAACAAGCATGAATAAACAATCTGAGCATAAAGTGATGATATGTACGCGACATCTCAGTCTAAATGTAAAAATACTGCCACAAATGCTTCTATCGTTCATTGTTTCACATTACTGGCCCGTTGCACATGTTGATAGTGCCTTGTGAAAACTGCTCCAGAGTGTGTGGGAGCCATCACAATTATTTTAGAATCATCTGTTGGGCTTGAGCTTGCGGATGCGAACAGCAACGTTTACTCTTGAACAAATGCGGCCACAAGGGATAACGCTTCATTCGATGATGCATGTATAAATGACGACATCCCTTGCCCAATCAGATCACCGACAGCCGACGCTCTGCTTGCCACTATCAATCTGCTGTGTATTGCTTGTAGCGTGGCGTTCTGTTTCCCGGCAACTGGCTCACCCAAATAAAAAGTTTGGTCTTGAAAATGCCAACTGCTGCCTTTGTCAATGTCACAACCCCATGACAATATCATGGGATTGAATGAAGGACTGTGCCCATTAGAGAAACATATAGACCCACTGTCCTCAATTAAATAGTGAAACCTTAACAAATAGACCATTGAACGCTATCCTAAAGGACCCTTGAGCCATCCAATTGTCGAAATTCAGCTGCGGTGTTGCGGTTCTGCACGAGTCAACGAAAAAACATGTAGCAGCAAGAATTTTCCAAAGCTAACGAAGTGGAATGCGTTAGATGACCAAATTGTGGTCCTTGCTCGTTTCACTGTTTTCTTGATTACAGTGAAACCTCATTAAAGCGTACCCGCGTAAACAGTAGTTTCGTTTTAAAAGTAGTGAAGTCAAATCCCCGACTCGGTGGCCATTGAACATAATGCATTTTGCATCCGCATAAGCCGTACCAGCTTATCGCGTATGTATTGGTTAAGTAGTTTTTCCAATTTTCAGAGATCGAAACACCCCTCGCTTATTTGTGTTGATGATGATGGTGGCTGTGTTGGTGAGCGCCATCTCTTGGATTTTTCTGCAACAAGGAGCACTTGGCTGGCTAGGCTTCTGGTGTTGTCCACGCGATGGCGCTTTGCACTAACACGCAAACACGATGTGCGCTTGCTTTGCTTTCTTTGTTCCTTTGGCGCCGTGCATAGGTGTTCTCTGGTTGATTCGTGCCGTACAGCTCTCGCGTCGTTTTTCACGTGTTGTGTATGTGTGCTTGTGCTGCTTCGTACTTGCGTCATGCCGAAGCTGGGACAAAAGCATCGAGTGCTGAAAATAGAGGAGAAATCGGACATAATTTGTGTTATTGAAAGTGGCACGAAAAAAATCGGCGCTGGCACGCGAAAAAGACCTGCCGTTAACCACGGTGTGTGGAATTTAGAATTCTAGAGAGAAGTTGCTGGGCAGTGCTGCTACAACTGCGAAAAGGTGCCGGCTATGCGGTTTGGCGTTTTCGGATGTAGAGGAGGCACTGGTGAAGTGGCTAAAAGCTGCACGGTCAAAAAATCTGCCTATCAGCAGACCCCTGCTTGTGGAGATGGCCCTGGTTTTTGCCTCGCAGCTCAACCATGACAACTTTGTGTGCAGCAAAGGCTGGCTGGCCGGATTTAAGGCGAGGCATGGCATTACCACGAGGACTGTTTCGGGAGAAGGTGCTGCTGCTGACGTAGATGGCGCGGAGCAGTGGCAAAATGGTCAGCTGAAGAACATCTTGGAGGACTACGCACTTGATGACATCTTTAATATGGATGAATCGGCACTATTCTTTAAGCTGCTACCAGACAAAACGCTCGCGTTCAAAGGCGAGACGTGCACCGGTGGCAAGCATGCAAAAGACCGAATATCAGTGGCACTTTGCGTAAACATGACTGGAACCGACAAAACTCCGCTCCTCGTGATTGGAAAGTCGGCAAAGCCTAGATGTTTCAAAGGCACCCCGGTTGCCATCAGGGGTTATCTATCGCAGCAACACCAAAGCATGGATGACGGCAAAACTCTTTGAGGAGTACGTGCGCCTCATCGATCGTCATTTTGCGGCTAAGAACAGAAGAGTTATTTTAGACAACGCTTCGGCACACGTCGCCCTGGACAACCTGACGGCTGTGAAGTTGGCGTTTCTGCCACCAAACACAACAGCGATTGCCCAGCCCTTGGACCAAGGCATTATTCGAGCTGTAAAACAGCTCTACAAGATGAATCTGCTGCGCAGATTTCTTCTCGCCATTGAATGTGGCAAATTATTCGCCATCGACATGATCGGCACGATTCACCTGCTCGAATACTCGTGGCGGCAGGTTGAAGCAGCGACAGTTCAAAATTGCTTCAAGCGTGCTAGCTTCAGTGTGTGTGCGGGCGACGCAGATGACGCCAGTGACACCATCGACCAGACTTCGGACATCGTAGACGAAGCTTGCAAAACTCTGCTAGCTGAAGTTTTGGAGCGGCAGGGCGTTACGGAAGGCATTTCCTTCCCCAACTTCAGAGACGCAGACAGCGATGGGCAGACATCTCCGGACATGTTCGACGAAGCCATTGTTGCCTCGGTTGTCGAAGTGTCGCCAAACGATAGTGATGAGGACATGAAAAGGGACAACACGGGTGATCCACGTCCGACAGTGGCCTAAGCTGCGCATTGCGTCAACGTCATGCGGGTATTTGCCGAGAAGAGGGGGCTGGCGGAAAAGCTGGCTCACAGCAAAAGTGAGTTCGAGGCCGCTGTCGTTGCTGCTAGGCCGCTGCGTCGTCAAATGAAGACTACAGACTTTGTCACGCGAAGTTAATAAATTACTGCACGTTTTTTGTTCTTTCATCGCACTACCTGAACGTTTCTTTTTTTACAGGTAAGTGAGCGACTCGACGCTATTTCGGTTAAGCAGTACTACCGTTTAGTACGTACTTTTTTCGAGCTCCAACCAACTACGGTTTATTGAGGTTTCACTGTACACTACATTCGCCGAATCGTCTGTCCTCCTGGACAACTGCGACTAGCTGCAAACAAAGAGGTATTTTCTGCTGCCGACATCGCCACATTTTGTTCACAATGTCGCAGCTAATGCTGGGGATACCAAAGGGACTGTAGAGGTGCACAGAATTGTTATTTTGCAGCATTTTGCAGTACATAGCACTGCTTAGCTCTGTTGATTGTGACGGCATTTTGAACTCGATGCACGTGCTTACCGTATTTACTCAAACAATAAACGCACCATTTTTCTAAAAAAAAAAAAAAGAGATCAGGGCAAAGTTTGGGGTTGCATTTGTTACGTGGGGTCAAATTTATTCAAATTTTTTTCAGGAGGAGCAGAAAATGCGATAATGCAAAAAAAGTCAGGTCACTCAGCGCGTACATTGTTTGGAAATAGCTTCTTTGTTGCAATTTATTCATCTTCGGTGGTTGATGGCACTATCTTCTGCAAGCTGTCCCCGGGTCGCCTGCGCACGCCATGAAAGCGTTTTTCAGCTATCTTTTCTTCTAATCATTTAACCGCAACAGTGGTATCTGCTGTGATCTCGAGGGGCGCCCAAAAGTGTGCGCTACACTGCACTTTGCCAAGTTCGCGCCAACCTTGCACGACGGCCATGACAACGCTGTTAACATTGTAGCAAGTAATCAGCATTGCAGTAAGCTACCCCGAAGCATCAAAACAAACCGTCGATAACAAGATTAATGACTAAATACGGCTGCCGCCTCGCTTCTACATGAGAAGTTTCTCTACGCGCAGATAACAAGCGAAGTGAGATCTGGGGGTGCTACCAAGTTGTGGAAATTGTGATGATTTCTTCTGGACGACAAGCTATTTTTTCTGTTTTTCCGGAAACCTGCAACGCAATAGCGATGAATGAGCTTTCGCAACAGCAAATCCTGTCACCGTTGCTGAAAAATCGTGTGCGCATGGTTGGGCTTTTTCGTCATAAGCAATCGTCGGTTGGATCGGGCAGATGTGTGACCTTCGCTCGCTGGGTGCTTATCAGCTGCAATGTCTATACACGCACCGTTCGTGAACCTCTCTGTGGTGCACAGATAAGACTGGGGACATTCCGTGCACAAATAGAAAGAAAAACAATATGACACGGGGAAACTGGCGAAGAGGGAGGGGGGTCATCAAAATAATTGATTGATTGATTTGTGGGGTTTAACGTCCCAAAACCACCATTTGATTATGAGAGACGCCGTAGTGGAGGGCTCCGGAAATTCGGACCACCTGGGGTTCTTTAACGTGCACCCAAATCTGAGTACACGGGCCTACAACATTTCCGCCTCCATCGGAAATGCAGCTGCCGCAGCCGGGAATCGAACCCGCGACCTGCGGGTCAGCAGCCGAGTACCTTAGCCACTAGACCACCGCGGCGGGGCGGGTCGTCAAAATAATAAAAAACGGAAGAGATTCAACGGGTGAAGAGGCCCCAGGTGTCGGTTAGCGGGACTGCAGCGGATGAATGTAGGGGGTGCGTTTGTTATGTGGGAAAAAAAAAATCCAAATTTTGATGACTGAAGTTTGGGGTGCGTTTATTATGTGAGTACGTTCATTACGCGAGTAAATACGGTACTTTAAATGTTAAAACAAGAATGTTGGAGGTGGTTTGGCGGCCCTTAAATGAAAGAACGAAATTATGCCTGGGAAAAACTAGCTGAGCCCCACATGTGCCCTCGTAATGGCTATGAAATGAAAAGCATGCCTCACCTTTCCAAGCATGGTGCCCCTCTCTCGAATCTTCTTGGTCAGCTGTCGAGTGTCAATACCTGCGAGAGGTCATCGCTCATGAATAGAGCTTTTGACATTTTTAAGGAGCCCCACAACACCCCACAGAAAGCGCATTGAGCAGCAGTGATAGCAGTGTAACAATGCAGTGATACAGTCGAAGCCCACTACAATGAAGCTGACGGGGCGCGGAAAAAATTTCGCTGAAGCAATATTTTCGTTGCAGTCAAATCGAAAAAAAAAAAAAAAATATATAGCTGCTCTGAGCTAGCAAAAAAAGGAACGTTTATTCTCAAAGTTCAAAAAATGTCTGCTGCTTTCTATTCTTTCCCAGCAACATCACGACGTGATTGTCACCCATGCATAGCGACGCCATGGTGAAAAGCACGCTGAAACAACGCCCAAAACCGCCTTCATGAACAAACTAAACAGTTGCATTAACAGGTTAACACCAGCAGCTGTCCGCCGTCAAAGTATCTGACAACGCCGAGATGGAGGCAGGGTATCGGAATTTCGCATTATTCTATGCATTCTTATCATCCATCACTCGCGGTTAGCTGATTTTGTTAATAATGCGGACGAAATGCTGCTCTGATTAGTTACCACACTGGCCAACCTAGAACATAATGATAAGCATCCGAATCGGAAAAGGCATCGTTCCGCAGTTGCACCAAGCAGCTGCATGACGGAAACCATGAACTGAGTGACTGAGCTTCAGCTTCGAATCGTCTGCGGCTCAAAGCAAGCCAGTGGCAAAAGCAGGCAGTCTCATTGGCGGCGCCCATGCTTGCTGAACAGTGGCGGTATAGCGGCCGTTTCTAGTGGTGCCAACGCGTGTTTTAGACTTCGTTGACGGATTTTCAGGCTCTGAAAATGCATTGAAATGCTAAAGATTGGGTTTACTGCATAAAAATAATTGTCTGAGCCTGTAATTGCATGGTAAAATTTCGTTGAAGCGGGACGATCGAAGAAAAAGTGTTCGTTGTGGCGACAATATTTATGCATTGACTCCTATGGACTGCTGACGAGGAATCGTGAATTTTTCGTTGTAGCGGGAATTTCGTTGAAGCGTAGTTCGACTGTACTATGTACCTCGTGCAACAGTTGCGACACCAGTGGCTGCCACTACAGTCAGTAGTTGAAACTGTAAGGTGCAATTTACATTTCTATAATGATACAATGCGCGTGCGTGCACACACACACACACACACGCACACACAAACACACAAATGCATGCATGAACGTACATAAAGGGTGAGTGAATCCCCCTTCCCCAAATTCCTGACTAAAGCCCTGAAACAAGAGATCACTACGTGCACCGGTGCTACACTACAACAGCTGTCAATCAAGACCGTGTGTCTCACTTTGCAGTAAACCACGAATAGTGCATAGCATAGAGTTTAAGAGTGGGAACAGATTGTTGATGAGCTTTCAGTGACAGTTTGTCAGCATCCGTACTGCTTAGGACTCACCAATGATTCTTTGTCGGGACTACCACTGAGAACAAAAAAGCTGTGGTTTAGTGCCAGTCAATGCGATGACAAGCTTCTGTGTGGCCACAACTTGTCACATGTTTGCAGGTTCATGCATGCAGTTCATGCTCAAAAACATCAAGCAGTGCCAAAAATCTCTGTCACTTCCATCATACATTGGTGGTGTAATTAATAGCTAGTGTAGCAGAAAAGTCTGAGAGCAAGCTAGAAAAGTCTGAGGAAACTCAAGCATTGGAAACAGTCTGTGAGAGCCCCTGTCAATTTTTATATAAAAAAATCTACTTTGAATGAAGTGAAAGTTCCCTATGCTATAAATTTCATTAAGTTAAATTTTGATTAGAAAAGGGGACTACTCCATTACCATAACACACACAACCAAATTTGCAAGGTATCTCGCAAGGACTTGCTGATAATTCATGTTCCAAGTCAACAAAAATGCTTAAAAGGCCCCTAAATCACCAACAGCCGTCATGACGTCACCTGCAAGATCAGGTGACGTCGCAAGCAACAGACGGGGTTAATGGGCGAATGAGAGCCTGTTTTCGAATAGCAGATGCACGCACTTTTTGAGTCTCCACCTAGAATGCAGAGGAAGGTCACTCGGAGAGGTGGACAGGCATGCGGATGAACGAAGCCTAGCGAAGGAAAGTGCAAAATGAGAGCAAAAGCGTGCAACCCCACTAGAGGTCCTCGTAGACTCGGGTACAATTGGAACACCACAACAAAATTTCGGCCTCTGGGCGGTTTAGGGGCCCTTTAAGATCAGTAAGAACTGCTCTACTCGAATAGCCTCATGAAAACTGATAAATGGCATAAAGTAATTTGGTACAAATGCATAACCATGTCATTAAGGTCCATCTAAAAATTACTTAGCATCACCCACAACTACAAAAAAAAAAAAACAGACTGTAATGGCACATCTCAGGAGCAGCATGCTTTCTCAGTCACAACTAGCTCAATTTATGCGCCAGCACGATAAAAAGCAATGACTAGCTAGGAAGTGGTGTTTTCATTTCAGCAATTAAACAAACTTCCCAATATCTAGTACCTTGTCACTATCAATTTCAAGTGCTTCTAAATATAGTGCCAACAAATCTGCCTCCCAACAAGCCAAAATGAAAATTATGATGAAACTGCCACATATAAATAAACTGGATGCCAGTACTAAATTATGGCGCAGCTGAACAAGTGCCGACAATGCTCAGATGAAAGTGGCTGGTGGCTAACGTGAACAGAAAACTGATATCGTCAGTTTCCTTCTGCAGTAGTGAATTACAATAGCCCAGTTCACCATCAATTCAATAGCCTTATTAAAGGGGCCATGGGACGCTACTTGAGCATGTATTTTTCATCGGTTCTTCAGGTGCTGTGGAAAGCGCCAATAAAGTTGCACAAATGGCAATGCCGAAATTGACGCTGTTATAATTTTAATTCACGGGACAAACTACCTTGATTTCAGACTACAGTGACACACATAGGCTATTTTTGTTATGGGAAGTGACGTAATGTTGTGTGACGTGATGACAAACACCGTTCGCATTTGATTAGCTGGATGCAAGAAATAGCGTGCAATATTTATATGGTGGTAGTTAGGCCACACGAGTGAATGCTAAAAACAGCAAACACCTTTTTTATACTTTCTCAGAAAGAAATAATTCCTGTTTCTAAATGACGTATTTTCAGAACAACGTGCACAACACAGCCTGCGAACAAGAATGCGGTACGTTAACAACTAAAAGTGGAAACGCATGCCGTGTTTTTAGCAAGCCAAAAAATGCGACAGGCGGTGGGCACTGGTGTTGCTGTAGAACGAGTTTTGCATGCAAGCCGAGAAACGACCCTGCCCAAAGTGTATGTGTGTATCTTGCACAGTGTGACTGTCAGAGCGTCTTCTGCATCACGGACATGGTTCATAGTAACCATGCTAACGACGCCATCAAAAAGAGCACTAGCTTGGCACTGTGTGAACGCCACCACGAGGTGACATTTCCAGAATGTCTTTATGAGACGCGCGCTGTGACTGAAAGCGGTCTCTCACGTCAGAAGACGAGTGAAATGCAAAAGAGAAAGTTTCTCCTTGTCGTATGCTCAAGTTTTGAACTTTGAGGACCCATAACTTCACTGTCCGTGCACCAATTTTCATCATTTTTGTTGCATTCGTCTTAGTAATCATCGCTACGCTTGTTCTGGAGCTAAATAGGGCTGTTCCAAAAGTGTTGTAGGGCCCACTCAAAATTAAGCACAGAACACAACAAATGAGGCGAAAAATGCCAGGCAAGCATGGAAAGTGCAGCACAGTCACGCAAAAACTGGAAGAGTGGGCTTTCTAGAGAAAGTTGTTAACTATATAGGAGGGCGACTACTTACACAATTCTAGGTCGACCATTTTGTCTTAATCTGAAGTGTGAAGTTGGGCAGTCAATCTAAAATCGAAAACTAATTTCAGTTTAGGTCTTTCTGAGCTTAATCCCCACGCATTCTCGTCAAGCTAGCTTTTCTGCACAGCTTTGAAGCACTGCCGTGAAGCCATCTTTAACTTCGCTTTTTCTGCATACATTGCAAAATTTTTTAAATGAAATGTGCTCGTGCTTCATCTCCCCCTTTTCGCCTTGCTACATTAGGGGAGTCGACATACTTTTGAGTCGACTTACAACCATGTAAATACAGTACAGCTGCAAGGTGCCTACCACATCATGAACCATAACTTTTGAAGTAGGGAAGTGCTTACTACACCATTCTTCCTCATTATGTGGAGAAGCAAGGCACCCGATAAACATCTGAAAGGCATTATGCGCATTCTGTTGATGCTGTGGCTGATGAACTATGGCTCAGTCCTCTGTGATGGGTTGGAAGCTTTAGCCGCCAACTAGTTATGCAATTAACATTGCGTGTCGCCTGGTTCTGGCTTTGCTCTTCTACCATGGTATATTAAAGCTTAATGCAATTTTTTATGCGACACAGCACTTGAATTGCACTATTTTACAAAAGAATTTCAAGCATAGTTGTGATTCTGTGGCAGAATACGTGGCTGCGATGCAGACGGCGTGGATCATTTGATCTTGGATATATATATATTTTTTCTCATTGTGTGTGACAGTATTTTCATTTTCTGACACTGGCGGCAAACAACTACGCCATCGAAATTGGCAGTTTTGATCTCATGACTGCTTTCACTGTAAAGCATTCCCCAACCTGAGATTCCCGGCACGCCTGAGGCGTCAAGCCAGTCTGACAAAGAGCGGCGGGCGCTCCAGTGGCTGTACTTGTCGACACACTCGCCCACGACCAGGCCAGCTGCCCAGATCTTGTGTGACTCAAAGTTGACGGGAATGCCGTGCCCATCAGTCTCCTCGGTGCTGGGAACACCGTAGTTGCCAATCAGGGGATAAGTCAACACGAGAATCTGCCGGCAGTACGAGGGGTCCGTGAGCGACTCCACGTAGCCCACCATGCCAGTCTGGAACACTGCATAGTTGGGAGGAAAAAAAACACGGCATGGTGTAGATCAAGGGCGTAGTGTGACATTCCACAAAAAAAGCTAGTATTGTCAATGTCAGAAAACAATTGCAGGGTGCGCACAATAGGACTGCCATCCTGCGAGGGCTATTGTGCCTCACTTTGTTGTCAGCTGCTTTCAAGGTGGGTCTGGCTGCTTAAGGCCAGGAATAGTTTTTTTCCTCAGAGTATATGGACTCAACTCATAAAGCACCCACACCATTTAAATATCTGCAGTGCGACAGGCCCTCACTTTTAAATGGCACTTTCAACGTCACCAAACCTTAAAGGGGCCCTGCAACCCTTTTTGAGCATGGTCAGAAAACGCTGCCGATCAGTAGTAGGGGCTCCCAACAACACACGAGCCAAATATTATAGCACAGTATGCGGCCTGGAATTCACAACAAATTATCAAAGTCAGCTAAAAATTGATTTTTCTTTTCTCGACAAATGGCGGAATATGCCCAAAAATCCCGCAAGAATTCTTCATCTATCAGCGATTGGCTGATTTATACATGGCACCCTCGCTCGTTACAGAGATCGCTGCAAGAGGCTGCGACTTGTCCACGCGTGCGCGCCCTATCACACCAAAAAAGCGGCGCACTCAAAGAAAAAAAAAAGAAAGAGTGCTCAACGCAACGAGGCGCGTGTGACTTTTTTCTGTGGCCCTGCCATCCCTCCCTGCGTAGCTTCCAGCGCTTTCGTCGAGAGAATGCAATTGCAGCATGCAACAAACATTTGTAACTCCACTTGCACTGGACGGATTCCTGAAATTTTCGCGGCATTGAATTCGTGAGGCAATAAGCTTTTCCACTGAATTCATTCCGTGGTTACTTGAAAAAGCGTTTCAGGGCCCCTTTAAGTGCACGTCTTAAGCAGCGTGGGGCAGTAGTTCATTCAAAACTTTTTGGCGAATCTTTCGACGTGATGGAGAGTTGGATACAATTAACAGTGCTAGCATTATAAATAATACATTAAAGCATTTACGATTCCACTTTGGCATTACCGAACACAATGCCACAAACTACAGTAAAAAGATTACAAAAATGTTAATGTCAAGGGTTTTTTTAAACCGTAGAGGATTGCCAAGAGATGGTGGTGTTTTATGTGTAATTTGTGGAATGTGTGCATCTCACGAATCGTCTTGTTGCAGCAATACTTAACGAAGACCTGAAAAAGCAGTAGTTGGCTTTTTGCAAGCAAGTGAAGCCAGACAGGGCACATGAGCGACACATAGCTTGGCATGGGCAGCTTGATTTGATGACAATACATTCAGTATAGATATTTTTTCTTTACTTGTTATCCTATGTGTCAGGAGTAAAATTTCAGCAGAAATCTAGCTGCCGTCACATGTGCATCTCTTCGTTTCCTTGTTTGTTTGTTTTTCCTTGCTGTAATACAATTTTAGTCAAAACCAACTCACCCAAATTTTAGCATCACCGGTCAAGCATTATGACATTAATTCAACCTTAATTAAAGTACACTTGTATTACATGGGACCCACACACTAAAGGCAACATTAAAATAACGAAGATAATCCAGAGAAAAGCTGTTATCTTTAAATGCACCGATTCCCCCACAAAGCTCATGATAGAAAATGACAATTCGCTGCTTCAAACGCGCCGCCACGTGCTTTGCCTCAACTTTCCACAATTACTAATTCGCTGCTTCAAACACGCCGACACGTGCTTTGCCTGAACTTTCCACAATCACTTATTAATCATGAAGTATCCATAGAGCTCGCTTTATGCGTCGCCCCTGTCCACGAAACGTACACATCATTATTACACACACGCATTAACCCCTCATTTTGCTAGGACAGATACTTGCAAATGTTCCTCCTTCCCTAGAACAGAGTCGGAGCCCAACTCCACGGATGAACCTTCCAAAATCAGCTCATCACCCATGCCTCATGTGGTGTTTGAAAATGTGTATAGTCTTTGTATTACCTTATTCATGTCTTCGTATTACATTGGACTTCTTGTATAGATATCAAGGGCCCTTTCTGCATTATGTTTGAGGTCTTTTACATTGTTTGGACTTGCTGTATTGATATTTTGCACTGGACTTCTTGTTTGTATGCAAAATAAGAGCCCTTCCAGCTGGGATGGACATGTGGTCTGCAGTATGCTATAAAACTTTTTTATTTAAAAAAATTCTGCTATTTTGACAGTTGGATACTAAGTGCTGGACTTGCTCAACATTAAAGATCCTTTGAAGTAATTATGAGAACCTGAAATGATTGGGCTTCATGTCCCAATACAAAACACAAGTGTTGACAGAGGGAAATATTTTCCTGGCTTTTCGCCTGACATGTTACTGAACACACGTAGATTTATTCAAGCTCGTGGCCCGAAAGAATAACATCAGCGCTTTTGTGGCGCGTAAGTGTTGAGGATTCAGCATTTTCCAGTGCACACATCAGGCCGCACATGTGCAGAAATGTGGGCGAGGTCAGAGAAGCACGCGACTTCTAGGCTGCGACAGGCCAGACTTGAATACAAATTGAAACAGTGGGGAGGGGTACGTCAGGAGCAAGACAGCAAGCACCACAGGACGAGCGCCGACTTCGAACGGAACTTTATTAGAGGAAGCCTCATTCGTACACAGGGCTGGTCTTGTTGAGGAGTGGAGAGACATCAAACTCACCGACTTCTCCGGAGATGCACCGCGGATTTCCGAACGAGACGCCCCCGTACGCGGTCCCATCTTCGAGGATGAGCTGCGCGGGTCTTCTCTTTGGCGCGGTTTCCATGGCCGTGCCGTGAACGACACCGCTGCTTTCACGCTCCTAGGGAAATCTAAAGAAATTTACTCAACGTCAACGAGAGCATTTGGAAGCACCGCGTACACACCGAACAAGCAGATACCGCAATTTCTACCTACGCTGGACGAAGCACAACGTTTTCGTTTAAAGTGCAGGTCTTGCTGCGCTATGCGAGGGACGCAGTCAGGCGTCCGAAGAGATGCTGAGCGTCAATTCTAAACGAATGAACGAAGCTCAACACCGTCTAGTAAACGAGTCGCCTGAACAACGGCCGATGGTATTTGTAGCCCAGAATCCATGGATCATACCCACTCTGGTGGATTGGCCAAGAAAACATATAATCTCATATGGATAATAACTGCACTATTGCTAACAACAAAAAACTTCAGCTTCATTACCCTCTTCTCATGCTGAGCGCGGGAGAGTTGGCGTGGTCAGCTCTCGCTCGCTAACTTAAATCCCAGTGAAAGTTTAGAGCCAAGGCGAGTTTCATTCTTAAGATACGTTTTATTCCTTTTTTGAAAACGGCTGGGCAAACGTTTTCTCGCTGCACAGTCGTATAAAATAATAAAACTGGCACGAATAACGACTGGTAAACCACGGTTACGATGTGCACACCGCTCGAGTAGCCTAGCTAGTTGTCTGGGTGTAGACAGAAACACCCCATCACTAACGTTTGCTTCTAAGAGCTGTTAGGCGTGAGAAAAATGACTGACAGTGTCTCAGTCTGGTGGACCAGCGGCTAGCAGGGAAAAACTGAAGCCAGAGCACATGTGCGGCGCGCATGCTTGCATAATGCCGGCACTGCGCAAAGCTACGGAATCGGCAGAGAGCGCTTACCGCTTTCTTCTCCGCGCACAGAAAAGAAACAACGGAGGCTGCAAGAGCCTGCAGTTCAAGCGTGTGGGGTGAGGTAGGGTCTCCGAACTCGACAAATTTTTCACCGAGGCGCACACCAAAGCGGCATTGTTTATCGGAAAACACGTGTGCCTGATTCAAGTCGAGCTCTGCGCCGCCGGCTGACACGCTTGCTCGAGGTTTCAGTCAGTTACCACCACGTGGCGCCACTAGACTTTTTCGCGTCAAGAAGTCAGCTGATCTGGCGCTCTTTTCCAGACTGAATTTCCGCGCGCTCCACGCTCATTCTGTTTAGAGCCCTCCGTGGTTTAGAGTTACTGTATAAGCTAACTTGCTATGATACCTAAAGGTATAATATACAGTAACCCTAATTCTGTTGTGTGGAAAATGTGGCAATTTTGACGTGCATCTGGTTCTGCCATCATGAGCTTCGTTGGCAGTCTGACGCACTCAATCTGCATAAGCATAGCCTTCAAGACTGAGTCACTCGGGCACTGATTTGGACTCTAGCGTTTCATACAATATGTGTTGAATACAACCGAGAACAGACAAAACAAATTTTAGAATCGTGTATTTTTTGGAGCTTGTCTTTGCCTTTCATTGTCTACAAAACGTCACATGGAAAAGCGAAACCAAAAACGACCCCTAGCGCTGTCTCCTCCGCAGCTGTTCCACAGCAACCGAAACCGGTGGCAGTAAACAACATGGCAGCGTACACGCTGGACGGTGTGCGGCAACTCCTGCAGCGTGTCGTAGCCGGTGGGACGTTCACGAGACACTTCGAAGCGGTGAATACATTTGCGCATTTTACGAGACAGCTCTTCTATCTTCAAGTTCATTCAGCAGTGTGTTGACCATGCTACAATAATCACGGGGCCGCTCTTGCACTTGGAGTTGTACTTGATTCGCGATGGATGAAGTGCTGCTTCATTGCTGCTTTCCTACTGTTTCCGTCATTAAATTCGGCCCATATAGCAGGTGGGATATAGCCTCGCGTACGTGCTGATCTTTCAGAAATGAAGTGTTCTCAATCTCCGCGTCCCTTTCTGTTCTTGACAGGTCCGTATCCTTTCGGCAGGCGACGGAAAATGCACCGCCGAGGTCACGGTCAACGAGAACCTTATAAATAGCCTTGGAACTATGCAAGGGAGTTTCTCGGCCAGCCTGGTCGACGTGATCAGCACGTACGCGCTCCTGACCCTTCGCAATGTGCGCAACGTCAGCGTCGACATGAACATGAGGTATACGCTTTCAACGATTCTTGTCGGCAAGCAGTCGACGAACATCCAGCGGCGTAGTTCAGGACTGCGTCGCACGGCGGGCCTTCAGAAACATTGAACTATATACCTCGGATGTATGCATTGAGGGGCAAGGAAGTTCATAACAAATATGGATGGGATAGTGGCGGAGTAGTTCTTCAGAGTATAGAAGCCGAAACAACTAGGATATGATATCGTAGGAAGCAATAATGGCCCAGAAGAATTCGACATCCTACCAGTGACGACAGGGAAAGCAGTATAAGTAATGCAAAGAGACAAAGCCGCTGGTGAGGTTAAGGTAACAACGGACCTGCTGAAAGATATATGGCGAAGAAACTGTGTTGGAAGTACTGGTCACTTTATATAGGAAGTGTCTTTTTACTAGAAGGGTACCAGAATCTTGGAAGAATGGCAACATCATCTTAATCCATAAGGAAGGAGACGTCAAGGACTTGAAAAATTACAGGCTGATCAGCTTACTAGTTGTTCTCTACTAACTCTTTACAAAAATTATAGCTAATGAAATTAAGCCGACATTAGGGTTCAATCAGCCAAAGGACCATGCAGGATTTCGTACAGGCTACCATATTCATTCTATAAATCAGGTAATATAAATATTTACGGAATACAAGCAACCCATATACACAGCTTTCATAGATTACGAGAAAGCGTTTGGCTTGGCCGAAACACCAGCAGTAATGTAGGCACTACGGAATCAGGCAATACGAACCCTACATAACATACTGGAAGAAATCTACTGTGGATCCACAGACACCACAGTTCTCCACAAAGAATTTGTGAAAGAATCGCCAATAAAGAAGGGTGTAAGGCAGGGACACACGATCTCACCAATGCTATTCACCGCGTTCTTCCAGGAGGTTTTTCAGGGCCCTAGATTGGGAAGAGTTGGGGATAGGAGTTTATGGATAGTATCTTAGTAACCTGCGATTCGCTGATGTCATTGCCTTGATGAGTAGCTCAGGTCAGGGGAGGAATTACAGTTCATGATTACTTAACTGGACACGGAAAGCGGAAAAGTAGGTCTGAAAAAAAAATATGCACAAAACTTAAGTATTGCGTTACAGTCTCGGCAGAAAACAGCGCTTTGCGATAGGTGGAAATACGTTTGAAACTGTAAGGGAATGTGTCTACTTAGGACAGGTAGTAGTCGTGGAGCCAAACCATGAGAGTGTAATAATTCCAAGAATAAGGATATAGGGTGGATCACATTCGGCAAGCGTTCTCAAATTATGAATGGTAATCTGCCACTAACTCTCAATGGTAAAGCACATAACTGTTGCATCTTGCCAGTATTTACCTATACAGAGCAGAAACCTTAAGACTTACAAAGAGGGTTTAGCTTAAATTGAGGACGACGCAGCGAGCGATGGAAAGGAAAATAATAGGTGTAACCTTAAGAGACAAGAAGAGAGCAGAGTGGGCCATGGGACAAACCGGGCTTAAGGATATCATAGCTGAAATCAAGAAGAAAAAAGAGACATGGGCCGGGTACCTAGGCAGGTACAGTGGGTATCTTGCATGTGTTGTGCCGTAATGGCAGAAGGAGAATGGGTACGTCTGGAACGCGCTTGTTCTTCAGCGTCATGGCGTGTCACGACGGACGGTGGACATGGCTTGACCCTAAGAAGTTTCGGCCCTAAAATCACGCTTTGGGCCCGCACAGCTGGTTTCACGGAACCTTCGCCTATACAAGGCTGACTGCGCGGGGGGCATCAGTTTTCCTCTGTGACGTGACTATCGGCGGTAGCTTGAGCAGGTGTTGCCCACTGCCGTTATATCCGTACACTAACAACGCGATTGCGGGGGCCGACCACGCCTTTCTGAAGACCCGCGGCCGTTTCAGGTGTTCACAAATGCCGTTTTCACTCCCTTGTGTGTCGTGCTGGGTGCTCTCCGAGGATCGTCCGAACTAACCGGGTTGCGGCCAAATATATGACCGATATTCACGATGGTTTGATGGCATGAGAAATTACATATGCTTGGCGGAACCAGACCACACGTCCGCATTATCCGATTTTATGAATAAAGAGGCCGGATGTTTTGCATCGCCACAAAAGATTGGAGATGTCGTGGTGAATGTTCAGGACATGGCCCCAATTATGTTTACTCCGCTCGTTACGCTGTGCGCGTACTATACCTCTGTCGTATACGGAAAGCTCCAGCTCAGCGTACTTTTTTGTATATTTGGGTCTTGCATTAGCGCGCCTGCATTATTCTTTCGGAAACCACTTGCGTCGGAGACCACCTGCGTCGGATTCATAAATTGCGTGGAAAAGTCGAACGCTGCATTACGATTTGACAGCTTCATCAGAGCAAGAGTGCGCAGTTACACTGTTGTGTGCTTGAAGAGAGCCCGCGCGCTTCAGGTTCATCAACTCGCGTCATGCCGGAACGAAACGTCGCATGAGTAACAAAAAGTATAGCTGTAGTAGAGAATGGTATAGGCGCGTGCGGCGTTTAAGTCGTGTGAACAGCGATACTCACACGACCTAAATCTCACACATACACGAAACGTCCAACGCTTTACCGACGAGTTCATCAAGGTGATCACGAAACAGTAACCGGGGCACTAGCCGGCATTTCGTGCGTGTAATTATTTTATGTATTTATTTATTCAAAACACCTGAGAGACCCAACAGGGCATTGTGTAAGGGGAGCACAAAAAGAATAGATACATGGATATGCACAACTTGCATACAAACAATAACATAAAAAATTGTCGATGATTATACAACTCCTAACAGCGATAATGATGAAAAAACGAAAAATAATAGTTTTAATACAGTGGCAATGGAAAGCAGATCATTATACATGTTAGATATTGACGTAAGACGAGCTATTAAAAAGTCATCACAATCAGCAAAATACTTTCCATTATTCAAAAGAAAACATCGCTCAATATTACACAACATAATCGAATGGCATGGTAGCTTTCAAACCTTCTAAAAGTCTTTAAAATATAGAAAAAATGAAAGAAAAAATAATATAACCCAAGAAACTAGCAGTTATCAAACGCGTAAGTGGAGAACTTGATATGAATACGTAGCTTGAACATGACGTCACTCTTGCTGCGGTCCTACTGCGGCGGCCATATATGTATGAACCGCCCCTCAGACTATAGCCGCCCGTGCGAGCCGTATGAATGCAGTTTTCAGAACGACGGAGCCGCACTGCCACTGTCGCTATCTTCCTCGCCATCGTTTTTTTTTTTTTCTCTGCATCATGCCGCCGGTTGGCACAAGACAGCCGTCAAATGCGGCGTACCAGTCGAAGTTCCTAGAAGCGCGTTCTCGCTACGAGAGAAGGGCGACAAAGTGTATTCGTACACACTTCGACCCGCAACGTATACTACTTCAAATATCTCTGCCATCCCAGAGGTGTCGAATGGTGGCATCGTGAACTATTTGGTTTTCAGCACCGATACTGTAACTTAGGTGAATTGAAAGCTTTGAAATCGGTGGAAGCGCACATTTCACCAGCGGCTGGGAAAAAAAGCCTGCCTGCTAAGCTGCTTCGCGACCGTATAGTGATCGTCGTTGCAAAGGTAAGTTTAATGGTTCAACAAATTTATACATACGCCAGCCCCGAGTTATGAAATATCGAGGCTTGAACGCTGCCTGATAAACAAGTGCTGATGTTTGCGCTCGTGTGCTCAGATTTGGGTGAACGTTAAAGAACCCCGGGTGGTCGAAATTTCCGGAGCCCTCCACTACGGCGTCTCTCAAAATCATATGGCGGTTTTGGGACGTTAAACCCCGCATGTCAATCAATGATGTTTGAGCTCAATTCTCACGCGAGTACGTCGAGGTGCTAACATGGCGACGCGTTTTTCGATCGCGCCTGTCCGTTTGCGTGTTGCTGCTTTGTCATAAACATAGATGGGTGTACGTGTGTGTGAACGTATACATAGTACTGAGAATTTAGTCACTGCGTAGGGACTGACATCCAGCGGTAGCCGCATTTGTATTCTCTGCACGAACGAGTGCCTTGATCTGGTTCAGCAGCAGAAATGCTCGATGAAATTTCGAATTGGCAGAGGGGGAAAATGAACGATGAAAGTGGAGGTGTACTCATTCGCGTAGGTCACGGAGGATTTGCTCGGGACAGAAGGTTTCGTAATGCAGCATTGTTTGCTCCTTTTTTGTTGTTAACAGGTGAACGGGCAGTGGTGGCATCGGTGGCAGCACACGTCCCGCTGAGCTGCTGCGTTCGCAATCGTCGTGTCGGCATTTAGATCGTTGGCGACGTTCGAATTTTGCTTGGTCACTTATCGTGACGCATGCTTTTCTTCGCGCTCATGCCACGCGGCGCCTGTGTGCTTGGAGCCGTAGCCGAGTTGCAGAGACCCCCCAATCTGGGTTTGTCTCGTCGAACAACGCGGACGGCTTTCCTCGAGCACGAGAGTATCTACGTTATTGTCATAAGGCTTCCGCTTTCAGCCGCTTACCTTCTACGAGCTCCACACGCGCGAACATTGTCGTTTCGTTCGTCCAAACGCGCACGCTATTTTTATGCGAGCCAGTCTTCCGACGGTTCGCGCTGGGCATTTTTGTACGCTCGCGCTAGTCTTCAATAAGCTTCAGTATAAGAAAGGAGCTCGTATTAGTGGGCTGCGCAGCCTTAAATTGCGCGCATAACCATCGCGGAGGAAGAAACTCGTTGGTCTAACGAGACGCGACTGAACAAGGCCTGACCACGGTTCATAAAGATAGTCGACTCGCTCCCAGCAGTGACGTCGAGTGACGTATAGGTGCAAGCTATGTATAAAACCTAGCAGTTAATCCTGGAAATGGGTGATTAGAAGGTGCCGGAATTTTTCTCGATTGCGTTCAGCTACAATTTCATCTGGATGGCCGTTACACATGCGGTTGACGCGGAGGAGTGCAGATGAGTTAAAAATGCATGTTTTGCCGTAGATGCGTGTGAATAAAAGAACATGATTGTGCAGTCTATTTGATGTGAATGCAGAAGTTTGCAATGTTATAGGCAATGACTTTGATTTGTGAACGTATTTACGAAACAATGAAATGAGGTTTATATTATGATGGCTGCTCTCTCTCTCTCACACACACACACACGCATATATATATATATATATATATATATATATATATATATATATATATATATATATATATATATATATATAACGCAAGAGATGTGGTGGCTGTACGATCAACCATGTTTAATAGATTCCTCACCACTACTGCACCACATCGTTCTCGTGAGGTTCGTCACACGTTTCTCACATCTAACGTCACACACACGCACACACTTCAAGTGCATGTTCTTATAATTCTGTTCACTTTGATAATATTGAAGCACGTGATGTTGCTTAACAGCGGCGTTCACCCACGCATATTGTAGGTCGTTAGAATTTTGTTGTGTAAGAACACGAATTAATAATTCATTATTTCTAGTGAGAATATGACAGATGTTTACAATGAAATAGCAGTGACGATCGCGCAAACCGTCTGAAGACCGTCAAGATCTTTTCTTTGATTCGACGGCCTCGTCTTTCTTGCGCAGCTACGTCGACAAGGCGGTTCTCGGGGACACTGTGCTGGTGGAGGCGATGACCACGAAGCTGGGCGGTAGCACGGCCTTCCTCACCGTTGACATCCGCAACAAGAAGACGGGAAGGCTACTGGTCAAAGGCCTGCACACCAAGCACCTGCTCAACACCATGGACTACTTGGGCAACAAGCTGGAAAGCGGCGCCACTTCGTCCTCCACTTCTAAGGCGTGATCCGTGGTCACCTCGCTATCTCCTGCTGTTCACCGTGTTTTGTATTTTCATACAGCTGCAACTCTGTTAGGTACATAAATAAATTGTGACAAGAGCCCGTCGACAATGCGGGTATGTGTCAAGCGAGAGCGTGATGTGTGTCTTCCCAATCGCCTGCATATCGGTGTTTAGCATCGGTGAATCACGAGACCTAATATCCAACGCACGAAGAAACACCATCGCTGTCAACCACAACACTAAATAATGATACCGCGACATGTTGGGTCTTTCTGTAATCACATGATTCCTGTAGAAAGCACATAGCAGCCTCACACTTTGTAGTGTCGTTGCAACGGCTATCCACAACACCGTGTGACCTGGTGGCAGCAGGGGCGTAGCCACAAACGTTCTTAGGCAGGGGGTTGGGTGTTTAACCACATCTTCATGTACGCTGGTGCTTGTGTTTGTATGCGTATGTATATATCATAGATAAACATATGCAAAGTTGGAAAATTTCGCAAAAAGGTCCCTTGACGGCGCTAGTGAGGGCCCGGGTGGACGCCGGGAACGAACGTGCCTCCAGAAATTTGTCTGTCATAGAGTGCATCGTACAAAACTGGCAATCGACAACACACGCATGCCAGGAGTCACTAACATAACAACGTTCTTTACGGATAATATGTCTGGCTCCGCTACTGATGCAACAGCAACCACCCATTGACACTGAAGGCCGAGGAACACCAGTTGAGTTTTTTTATTGTGTCTCGTGTTGTATACGTCTTGTATACATACGTTCTTGCTTAACTGCTACTAAATTACTTATATATTATGGGGAAGTCACCACGGCTACGGGTACCCATGCAGCGCCACATACATCTGCTGCGGAACTCTTTTACTTAGATGCCTCATCGAGCACAAAATTTGACCGTCGGTGTCCCGCGGAAACGGGAATGAGTGACGCAAAAAAATCAGCCTCACGTGACGATGGCACCAATCACAAAGTTTGCGACGTCATTATGACATAATGACGTTATTGTGACGTATCGTCACACGATGGCGTCATCACATGACATTGTATCTTAGTCCATGGGCTCCGAGATGGCGGGCGCGCGGCTTGTTCGTCCGTACCAGTCGCCGCGCTCCCCAGAAAAACGAACGTGTATAGCCTTGCGCACCCTGCTACCGCGAGAGGGCGCATTCACTGTGGATATCAGTGGTGGCGAACACCGCGGAAGAAAGAGCGCACAGGACTCCAGCGTGTGCATGTTTTTTTTTTTTTTTTTGAGAACCTCTGCTAATACCTTCTGGCTGCAATGAAGGCAAGTAGTTTATTTTATTTTACGTCATTTGTTTTGATCTAATTTACCAAAAAAGCATGACAACTGTTGAATTTCCCTTATATATATAATTGTAAGAAGGTATCAATTCGTCTGTGGTAGTATCAGGGGTATAGGGGTTGCTCAGGGGTATAGGGGCAACAGGGGTATAGGGGTTGCTCCTTTCAGGGAGCAATTGCATTGCCACTCCCATTACTCTCCTAAAAGGAGTAACTGCAGAGAGAGGAACCGTTGCTCTCCTTTCAGTTCCTCCTCCGGGGGATGAACAGTTACTCCCTCCAGTTCCTCCCTGCAGACCAACAGTTACTCCCACCAGTTGCTCCCTGCCGACCAACCATTACTCCCACCAGTTGCTCTTCTAAGAGCAACAGTTACTCTTTACCGTTCCTCCAACGTGTTCGCAGTTACTCTCTGAAAACCAACTGCACATGCTTCCAGTTACTCCTTGGGGAAATGAGTATCTCGAGTATGCTTGTCACACGCTTAACACATGGCGAGAGCTCCTTGGAAGAGCACTGCTTGGGTGCTTCTAACACAAAAAGTGGACAATATCGAAGGAAAATAAATGCTTTATTGTTCTTTTTATGAGGCGACGTGTGACCACACGTAAAAGTAGACTTCGCCACACCACAGCCAGCACTAAACAAACACCATAATACATCAAAGGTTTTCTGCGTCATCCGTGGAAAAACAATCTTGAATTTTTAGCATAGGGCAGTCTGTGTCATCATTGGTGAGAGAAGGGCAACTTCTCCAATTCTGAAGAACTCAAGTTTCGCAGCTGGTGTTTCCATCAGGCTAGCGCAGCAGAACGTCACCGCAGGCATATGTGAAGCATCTCACTGCTGCAAGAAAAAAAATAGAAGTGTGAGGTTAAACATGCCAGAATCAATTCATAACAATGAGTCACACACACTGCAGCAGCGCTTACATTCTAGGATGTCTACTGCAAAACGAAATGTGAAAAAAAGGAAGGTTCGGCCAAACGTTACTTGGCAAGCCATATAAATGCTGATGTGGTAGACGCTCTTCACATGATGTCTCAGACAGCAATATTCTGGAAGAAAATGTGCAGCACCTCAACAAGGCATATTTGTAGCAGTTAAAGATACCCTTAGGTTCAGTTAACTTGTTTCCTATACACAGCTGAGTGACATTTCTATGAGCCCATTCACCAATGGGCATTCTAAATGAGGTCATGTGTGTGGCAAATAACACGTACCGTCCGCTCATGTTAAAATACTTATTTAGCTCGTGCACATAGTTGCTCTCAATTCCACTGTTCTATCATACGCTGCTGCGTCTTGAATTGTGCAATACCTGTAGGCACAAGCCAAGCATGCAAAGCCTGCTTGAAAGCAACCATTTGCAGAGGCAACATGATAATTTTCAGTATATTTCTTTGTACCTGACGCAAACGGCTGGACAAAACTATAGACAAATAAATGTAGACCGTGCTACCTTCAAAAAATGCTTTAAATTTAGAAAACTAGGGTGCATTTGTTCACTCGGTTGACGAGTCACAGTCACGAGATATGTAAACGAAGCAATATATCTTAAGGCATGCACAGATATTCTGATTCTTTGTTTGACAGTGTCACAGATAGCTTGCCAATACATATATATTTGAGAGCAACAAGATGTGAAGCTTTTATTAGCTCAACGTCTTGTTGGTTCACAGCCAAACAGGTTACTGCTTGTTAGACAAATTGGAATAAGCACACCACGGTTTCCAAAAAAAAAGCATTATTAGAAGTTAGCTCCCGGTGTGAATGTCTGCCTATTTATTTTGTACCGCCTTCTACATGTGCCACAAAGACATTTGTTGAGGATGTGCTACCAGTCAAGCCAAGATCGCATACTTGGTCAATGTGATGGAAATACAAACATTAGAAACACTGCCACCTCTAGTAAGAGCATAACACTTCAGTATCTTGGACTAGCAAAGAGGTGCACAAGAAAGTTAAGCCCACTCTTGCGGAACTTTGAACGCGAATATTTCAGAGTGGGGGAGGTCAACATGCTGAGGCACTTTTAAACGCACGAAACATCTGCAGAAAACAGGGTAAAGGCAAGTCAAGAAACGCTGTTATGAAGGCCTGCGCATGGACTTTGTGAATCTAGGCCCAAGTGTTATGCTTTGTGCAAGCCAAAATCCATGTAAATAGGGAAAGCATACTTTTAGGAGTGCCAGCGTAAACAAATCTTGGCAGTTGGCTTTTTAGTACAAACAGCAATCCCTGCAATGAAAACATAAACATTTTATCTTAACGGTAACAGTGTGAGCACACACACGGGCCAGCGGAGCCATGTCGAATTGTCAGTGCCAGTGCAACCATGTGGCATAATGAACTATTCTCTGGCCAACACATGCACAGTTTGCCCCTAAAATGCGATGCTTTCATATACGTAGTACAAAAAGTCTCCACTTACCAAAATTCACTTGCTTTCTGTACTTTAGCATCGTTGGGAGCATCTTTATCTGCAGTATAACCAAATTTGTGTCATATCCCTGAAAAAAAAAAGCAAAAAGACATGCATCAAATATTGTTTCATTTGGTAGCAGTGAAGTCAGGTTAAGAACAGCCAAGTGGGAATCAGCCTAATTATGTGCACGCGGCAAATCCCAAACAGCGTTATTGAGGTTGTCGAAATTTTCGTCGATTGGTATTAACGTCGATATGTGACTTCAACGGCATGCCAAGTTTTCACAGCGCATAAAGATTTCATGATGCAGAATAATGACAGCGCTAACGAGAACATACAGCATTTATGATTGTCTTTTACAATATTCAGTTTTGCTAAGGTTTTGCATCACTAAGGAAATCTGAAAGATTTGGGTCATTCCTTCTCCAATTGTTCTGTCAATATGTAAACAGAACATGTAAACTGCTCGCTTGATGGTGCGCTTATAAAATAGTACGTTCAGCGCAGAGGTGAAGCAAGTGACGCAGTGATGTGGGCAGATTTTTTTTTTTTAGGCGTGCGGGGAGGGGGGGGGGGGGGTCCGCTTATCTGAATAGGCCGGGCAAGCGAATGTGGTCGTCAATTTGGGCTCCCTACGCCCGGCCTAAAAAAATTCTGTGCGCAACCGCCTGGCTATGCCAGTGAAGTGATGCGACAATGATTTGTTCACTTACTGATTTACATACACTTTACATCTCTAAAAAATGCGGCCCAAGGCCCCAACACTAGCCGTTAACATTACATAAAGCCAATGGTAGAAAAGTGCCAGTATGAATGCAGCTACAACCCCGCCCCAATGTTTTTTCAAGCGAGGTAGTGTTGCGGAAATGAACTTTTAACTGCAAAAGTACACTGGCACTGCAGTGGTGACAGGGGAAGCAAGAGGGTATGCAGGCGGTAATAGAGGTAATTTAGTCCGATACGGCTAGCAATGGATACGGTGAATAAGAGCAAATCATTTCTCTTTCAATAGCGCAACCACTCAACAGTGTATTGTAAGAGCATCAAATGTTGCTGGAAATGCCACTCACCTGCACGCTGATGCATGCACAGTCCTTTGTCCGACGAGCGAACAGGCTTGCAGATAGCTGAAGACGTGTTTACGATGTGTTTGTTCCACCCAGCAGCAAAATCCACAACTACCTCGCGCTCCATAAAGATAAATATACACTAACCTTCATCACGAATAAGTATAAACGCAAATCTGCGACACACACACACGATCAAACCATAGCTGACAAGCTCGCACGTCCATGTGCTCGCCAACCACAGACCATATGAAAATGAGTAAGTAGTGCGAACGCAAACCTAGTTGCGCCGAAAAAAAAACAAACAAAAACGTCGAGCAGTGGCAGCACAGGCATCAGCGCAATAATTTCAGTGTGTTCTCCTAATACAATTATAAAAAAAACTGAGGTACACTAAAACTCATAAATAAATATAAAAAGTTGAGTGTAATTTTTATTTAGTGCTAGTCAACATAAACACTGAATAAAAATTACTTTGTAACTTACATCGTTTGCTACGCTAGCGCCACACTTGTCGTGCGGGCGCAGATGGCGCAGATTTGTCATTCTGCCCTCAAACTACACGGTGAAGCGTGCTACTAAGTGAATGGCTGATGAGAAACGCGTCTGGGTCCGCTTTTTTTTTTTTTTCTTCTCCGATATATTTGGGCGGGGGGGGGGGGGGGGTCCTTATGCACGTGCTTCGGTGCTTGATCGACTTTGACGCCCTTACTTCGCGGACGAACGGCGTGTCTAGGCTTTTTTTATCGTTGTTTTGCACGTGTTTCGGCGTTCGGTCCGCTTTGACGTGCCAACTCTCCATTCTGCTGCTGCGTGTGTTAGGTATTTGCCGTACTGTATTCTCAGGCCTTCTGTGTTCAGCCAGCGCTGCTATCTTATTATCTACGGATGCTAAAATAAATCACTGTTTTGGTTTGGTGAAGTTTGGCACACAGAACATACAATAATCTGGCCCATGAATATCAATGTGGGCGGCATGCATATTTGTGTGCGGTGTCCTGCCGGGGAGTAACCCTTGCGTGACGAGAGCATTTACAGCGGTTCCTCCTTCCGTTGCTCCCTTACAAACTTAAGATGAATACAGTTGCTCCCCCATTCTCGAACAAGTCGGCCATCTTGTTCCGCTTGGTCTTTTCGGAGAGTAACAGCCAGTCTGAAGGAGTAAAAACAGCCGTTGCTCCCATTTTGGCCATTTTTGGCTTAGAGTGTAGTTTCATTACAGTTCGTTTCGTCTTGGAGCTAAATACCTTGATTTAAGAAATATAAAAAACTCTTGCAAACAATTCATCTTTCTTGAGACTTGTATGGCTAAAAACTGGGCTAGTTATTGTCGTTGAGTCATGTTGCCCTCCTATTGTCACACATTGATTTACTATTTTATTGCACATAGATATTTATGAGGTGGTCAACTAAAGCACACTTACGCTCTAGATAATTGAGTGCCCTGGTCATGTCTCTGAAGGTGATAAGTAATTTTGCCGGAATATTGTAGAAGGCTTCGATTAGCCGATTTACATTGACTAGCCATGTCTTTCAGAGTGAAAGTGCCTCGTTATCTCTTTTTTGTCATCTGTATTTTGATGTTTTGGAAGCACATTGACAATATCAGTATCGTGTTCGTTTACTGTACTGCCCCGCTGGGGTAGTCTAGTGTCTATAAGGTACTCGCCTGCTGACCCGCATGTCGCGGGATCGAATCCCAGCTGCGGCGGCTGCATTTTCGATGGAGGCATTAACGCTGTAGGCTCGTGTGATTTGAGTGCACGTTAAAGAACTCCAGGTGGTCGAAATTTCCGGAGCCCTCCACTACAGAGACTCACAAAATCATATGGTGCATAGTATTGGGACTTTAAACCCAACATATCAATCAAACGAATCTGATATACCGTACTCTCGACTGCATGCTAATCAAAAGGCCGCACATGCAGCAGAACGGCGTCCTTCTGAAGAAAACCAAGTATTCGTCGAGATAGACTTCTGAAGAAAGGAAAAGCGCGAATTGTCACTGATGTAAAGCGCCGTGTTTCATGCAATCAAGGTACCCCAAACTCTGAACGCGTTTCGGGTTCTTCTTGTACACGCAAAAGATTTCGATGTTCGTAAAACTCACAGCGCTAATGGGCGACCACAATTGATCAAAACTCGCCTGCGACCAGCCCGTGGTCATCAGAGAACCGGTTATGTTCAGTCTCGTATGACAGAATTCTTGAAACGGATTTACAGAAAGCAGAGCTAGTTTTATTAAAGGATGGAAAGAGGAACCCATTTAATCGAGTGTATAATCCTTGAGCGTAGAAGCGAACTCTGACTTCGCTTTAGGATCCGGGGCTGCCATTTTTTTTCTTCTTCACCAGTGCCCCCCTTACTATAAAGCCCAAAAACTTTAAAGTGTAGTAAATTTCCAGCACATGCATCATTCATGCTGAGGCATCGCAATTATAAGTACTCTATCATGGGTGACGCAAATCTACAGAAAAAAAGGCCCATTTCAGAATATATACGAGCAGCATTAACTTTGCCTTTTGTATACGTTGACCTGAAATTTTCACATCAGTGCGAGGTTATAAAAACGCATTTTTTTTTCGCCCATGCAAGCTGCGCCAATGGCGCGCCCGGCTTTTCTATTCTGTCCCTGCTGTGGTGGTCTTGTGGCTAAGGTACTCGGCTGCTGACCCGTAGGTCACGGAATCGAATCCCGGCTGCGGCAGCTGCATTTTCGATGGAGGCGAAAATGCTGTAGGCCCGTGTGCTCAGATTTGGATGCTCGTTAAAGAACTCCAGAAGGTCGAAATTTCCGGAGCCCTTCACTACGGCGTCTCTCCTAGTCATATGGTGGTTTTGGGAGGTTGAACCCCACATATCAATCAAAGCCTTTTCGATCCTCTGCGGGAGCATCGTGGTGCAGAGAAAAGAGTGAGCCACGCCTACCTCTGAAAACACGCTCTCTCCGTGCGATTGGGACAGCCGCAGAAAAACACGCCACGCGCTGCCATCTCGGAGGCGATGCTTAGTCAAAGTCCGATCACAGAGCCGATGTGAAACCACGTAAGGTGCCTCCGATATTGGAGGCAGTGCGAAAAAAAATCACGGACTGAATGATGATGAGTGGGGCAATGCATACATCAGTCCGTGCATGCGTCCGTCCGTTCGTGCGTCTTGCGTTCGGCCGTCCGTCCGTGCATCCGTATGTGAGTCCGTCTGTGCGCCCGTCTGTCCATCCGTCCGTCCATGTATTTGTTTCTCTGTCCATCTGTCCATCCGTTCATCTAGAGAACACTCCAAGTACCGCTATCTCGCAATTTTTTTCATCCCATATTAAATATATTCAAGTACCGCCATCCAGCGGACATTGAAAGGAATAACAGAGATGTGGCTACCTACTCCTATTATTACGACAACTACTACTACTACTACACTACAAATACATACATCGCGGACGCAAGACCCACGGCATAAGGAGCTTCCCCCCTCAAAACCACGTTAGAGTGCACAATGCTTTTGAAGCGTGGTGCTGTCCCTTACAAAAATCCTATATATGGACTTATATAAAAATCCCCATATATGGCTACATCAGGAATTGGGCATATCTGGCCCATATATGGAATCCCCATATATGGGCCGTATATAACCTGATATGTCCAAATCCTGATATAGCCATATATGGGCCTTATATCCCCATATATGGGTGTTGCTATATATGGCCATATATGGCTATATATAGAAGCATCCATATAAGGTCTTATATGGATGCTTTCATATATGACCTTATATGGATACCTTTATATAAAGCCATTCAAATGATTCATCTATATTAGTTCAGCCTGTGTCACCGGCAAAAAATATAGCTGCTCAAATCATTCTTCAGCTAGAAATATACCTGTTTGTTGAAAGGTCTGCATGCAGTCACTATCATCTCCAAAACAAAGGCAGTACATACCCCCTGAACATTCTTGTTCAATTAAGTTATCCTCAATATATCTCAAGTTATTCTCAACAACTATTTGCTAGAATGTAACTTGGCATCATATTCAAAGTTTGTGGTGGGCACATGTCACTGTTAGTCCACTTTTCCTGAAGAGATACATTCTTTGTGCTTAAATTTATTGCTTACTTATCGACACTTTTTTTATTTATCTATTTATTTCATTACCCACAGCACTAATTGGCATTACATTGGGGGAGCATTTACGAAAAGTAGAATACAAAAAAATACATAGCCAGCCAAACAAATAATCAAAGTCACCTGAATCACAATCTGCAAGAAAAATTTATATATAAATCGGAACATGTTCTAACACACAAGTCGGAACAATTCTAACATAAAATAAAACAAATATTTGGGAGTGTAGAGGCAATGCTAGAAGGCAGCTGGTTCCATCTTGTAATTTTTTTTGGTAAAAAATCATTTTTAAACATGTCAGTCTTGCATGCGATTATTCTTATCTTGAACCTATGGTCAACACGGTCTGAGACATAGTACGGTGCAAGTAAATATTCCGCTTTATTGATTCCGACTTGACAAAAATAAATAGCATAAAAGAACCCAATTTGAGTTTTGTAAAGATATCTTTCACAGTGTGTTATGTTTAAAACTTTTCTCATGTGTCAATGGAGCGTCCATAGTTAGTCAAAACGAAATATTGACTTGCTATTGACCGTATGTACTGCGTGTGCATTGAATAACTTAAGTGAGTTGATAATCAACTTTTAAGGAGTTCGGTCGAAAGTGATTGGTATGCAAGCTTGTTATGTACAAGTATTGTGACTAATGACCTATAGAACGACTGCTAAAACTGGTGTCTATATGTCTCTGTGCGCGTGGGACCGGAGCATTTAACAATATTTCTTGCCAACGGGACAATAAAAATGTACTTTGTAAACGTAATCCGCTTTCCATTTTGCCAATAATGCATCATTAACGTAACAGTGGTAAAGAGCTCATTCTGCAGAAATTCCGGTGTAGGCATCGGTGGCTCTCCGTGAAAAATCGTCTTGTCAATGATCGAAAGGTGAGAGAATGCAAATAAAACAAATATTATAAATTTTCGGGTTTGAGTGAAGATCGAAATCATGCAGGCAATTTGCATTGCATGCAAGTGCTCTACCACACAGCTATGCATCTGCTTGGAAATAAAGCATGAATGACTTCCTCTTGTTGTAAATGCAAGGAAAATAACTGTCATGCTTAACAAATACGTGTATCCTGCATACAGGTTTCACAACGCAACATTTATTATCGCAGCTATATTGCATGATACAAGCGGGCATTGTCATCAAGCATCACAACACGTTATTACCAACGTGACTTCGCGGTCTAAAGACAGCCAACCATTACAAAAGGCACACTGGTTACTGCACGTATTCCCTCACGACTGCGTAGTGGGTGCATAAAGTTCTAAAACATTTTACACACATTATATTGAGAAGCACGTTCTGCTGGGCGAGTTGGTACTTCATCTTAACTTAGTTGCGCGAAAAAATTTGAAGTGCGAAAGGAAGACACCTGGACACAGCGCACACTAACAACTGAAACTTCATTGGAGAAAACAGACATATGTATGCGGTTACGACAACACGTGAGGCGGAAAAAAAATGACTAGATGAGCAGACATCTGATCATTTTCTTTCACAGTGTGGACATCATGTGGTGGACGGCACTGCACTGTCGTGTGGGAAGTATTATTTAGAATTTATTTATATAATTGTAGATCACAAAGCTTCTCTAAAGGAATTAACAACCATTCTCTAACCAATCATCATATTGTAGAGAGTGTGGCTGCACGCCCTTGTTTGGAATACGGTAGTTAAAGCCAGATTCAGTGACACGGTATAGCGCGGGAAATCGGAGAGGCGAATTTCATAAACAAAGCTGGGGATTCATGTGTCACGTAACTCTCACTTATGTTGCTTGCTACTAAGGTTGCTTTCCTGGAAGCGCATCATTTATACGATCTGTCTGCTCATATAATTCTTTTCTTTCACCGCACGTGTTCTCGTAACCGCATATATACGTATGTCTGTTTTCTCCAACAATGTTTCAGTTGTCAGTGTGTGCTGCGTCTAGGTGTCTACCTTTTGTATTTCAATTTTTTCGCGCAACTCAGTAATTACAAAATATTTCTTGTTCTTGAAACTATGTTACCCCTTTTTACACAAAATGCAGCCATGTGCGAAACCTTCATTGAGACACTTTCAACCTTCTCAATTACACAGTACTATTCCACAATTAAATTTGTTCAAGTAGCATAATGCAATAAAGAGTACACACTAAGTGATTGAATTACGCACAAGAAACAGGATCGATACTGCTATCACGTTCAACTGTGAAAAACGGAGCTTAACGGTCCCCCAGTTTTTTCACACAGTAGCAAGCCCTAATGCATCATACCAGTTTATTTGTCGGCTTGCGTAAAACTATCTACAGTGCTCACGGATTAAAACGTGACATCACATTATTTTGTGTAACTATGTATGCGGGTATGCGCAGTTCCTCAAGATAACCACGCGATGTTGCGACATCAGTAACGATAATGTCGCCTGTGATGTACGCATTCCAGTCAAATTTACGCTTATATCACCCTGATTGTAGGTGGCGGAAACGAAATTACGGGCTATTCTTAAGTTTTTCCATTTGGATCCGTGACATAGCACCCTGTTTTGAAGAATCAAACTAGCAACAAAATTTTAACTGCGTGTCCTTATCAAAACACACGTAAATATAAAAACAAGTGGAACGTAGACGAAGAAAGATAAATTCAAACGCAAGACAAATTCAAACGTGGGCTCATAAATCTCATGACACCCTTGGAGTTGGAGATATGCAACTCTTTTTTTATTTGTAATTGCGCAAGTTGGAATTTATCCTTGGTTTTTCCTCAAGCGTTAAAATGAGAAAAATACAACACAAGTATATTTAAATCAATATATTTATGAAAAGTACAATGGCACGAAACCAACATTTTCCTGGTGTAGATTTTTAATTAAATAGAGCACTGTCTGGATCAAGTGAAAAAAAAAGAAAGTGTTGTCGTATCGCTTATACAAAACAGTCTAATGACGTAACCACGATTAGCATAAAGTTATTTACTCAGCAAGCATGCAATGTGGTATGTTTTCGAGTTATCATAATATTTATGAACAACGTGCGAAGGTAATGAAAATGATGAACTTACCTTAACATTTAACCGAGACTTGTCTTTCAAGGAGCCTGTTAATCCTGATAACCTATTCACACCTTAAAGCCACCACGTCCATTCGTACTGCTTTAGGAAGAAGTTTTGAAGAAACGCTTGCCCGCAAGCATGGGTATCCATTTTTTTCTCGCACGAAAAGTTGACGATCGCCAGTCCAGCAGCGTACAGACGCACACGCACACAAAAACACTTCCACGTCCGTCCACAATTTCGCCACGTACAGCGAAGTAGATTCTTGAGAGCTGCGCGATTATCTTGTGTAAATTGGAGCAGTAGTTGAACACGAAATAAGAGCAAAAGGAATGAAAATTAACAAACTCGATCAGCACGGCACCCATGACTCCGGCGAGCAAAAAAAAAAACAACAATGACGCGGACGGATACAGTGCATGCAGGCTTGACAATGAATATTGCAATGAACCCTACATTACTCCTTGAGATCAATGATTTACGCACTTTTCACTAGAACTAAACTTTCCTGAACCCATTGGCGAACGACGTTTTATTTTTTAACAATTATTGACGCAATATTATTACCATACGACTGAATGTTTGTGCAAACTATTTTCTTCCTCGTTACTTGAAATGGGCCGCGGCACTCTCTTTCCTGCTGTGTCGACTGTCGACAGACTGTTGTATGCCACGACAGGGCTACATGGTGCCTACGCGCCGCGCTTCTTCGAACAACTTTCTCCGAATTGTCCACTCATCCGAAGGGCGCCCTTTTTTGTATTTTTTTTTACTGTGCGCACCCCTTGCAACCTAGCAGTCAGGCGAGTTTTTTCGTACAATGGACTTCAACTTCCTCCCGCAGGCCCAGAAAGCTGCTCGTGCAAGACCTTTGAGACAGGCATTCCGTGGAGCTGAAATCGCTGCTTCGTGTACGCTGGCTACGAAGACTCGTTTCAGCCGAATTTGCATCTTATTTCGCAAGCATTTATAATGATAATAATAATATTCAATCAACCAATAATCAATCAATCATTTTTTAACCTACCCAAGAACAACCATAGGGTCTTTCATGCTGGCGCGCGCGAAAAGAAAACAAAAACAAACAATACATCACAGACTGTCCACAGAAATGCAAATCAATAAAAAGAGCAAAAACGAGCAGTCAAAAAGAAATGAACGCACAATGAAAACAACAAATAAAACAGTAGATATTCATGGAATGGGACTGAAAAATAATGTGGAATATACATAACCGTGCCGAAGGCTTCCTGAAAGACGGAAAAGGGAAGAATCTGTACATGTGCAAAGCTAGGTTAGGACAGGGCAGCCCTCACTGACAAAAAAAAATGACTGTAGACTATGAAAAACATAACGAATTAAGAAAGTTGACGTTAAATAGACTCGGTATTCTGTAAAGGATAGAGCGTTGAAAGAAGCTGGCAGGTACATGCAATGGTCGATTCTCTCTCGATAACTTACGCAAAATTTGAAAATTATTACAACCCTGAGCTAGCTTGTAAAGAAATAACAACTCAGCGCGATTTTGCCGGCCGTTAACTGATGGCAAATATAATATTCTAGCAGTGTTGAAAGGATTCTAGTGAAACAATGAGGGTAAATGCTTATGAAATTTTTCTGGACTCACTCAGTGGCGCTACTGCTGGATTTAGCAAGGCCATTCCAAATCAAAAATGCATATGTACTCAAGTTGACCACGACATATCGCGGTGTACAATTTGTAGAAGGCTGTAGGAGAACCGGATTCTCGCGAGATGTTGAGCCAACAGGAAGAGAATGAAGGCCTCGCATGGCAGCACATTTAATGCAAGTAGAAAAAATTCAGCATGCTATCAAAAAGAACACCAAGATAACTGATCTCATAAAACTTACATAACGACACAGTATGACAGCATATGGATTTGCTGTTGGACGTTTTGCGAAATACAACAACAACAAAAACAACATTAATAATAATAATAATAATAATAATAATAATAATAATAATAATAATAATAATAATAATAATAATAATACACTCACATCATTCTGACACGGCCGAAAATATCTAGCCAAATTGAATGAAATGCCAGTGTCCGGGTTCCCATGAATCTCTATACGCGAGTGTGCACTTGCGCAGTTTGGCGGGTATGTACCGGCATACATATCTTATAAGTAAGTGCACTACCGTGTTGGTGTTGAAAGGATATGTTCGCAAGCAGTTTGAATCGTTACGCGCCTGCACAACAAGGGGCTGTTTACATAATGTAGAGTTTGGCTTAGGTATCACGCCAGCCCGCAAAAAATGTGTCATACTAATTGTACTCACAAGGCAATGTTTAGGCTAATCCTGATGATGGCACGTGCGCTTTAGTGACTTCGACCAAGTAATGACACACCGACACAAAATAGAAGTTTTCTGAATTCGGCAGCCTACGTTAAATGTTGCTATAAAGCTTCAGCATTTCATTACATGGTCCATTAAATATGTATCACGTGTGAGTCAGTTGCACCTTTTTTAACGTACATGTCTATGACGTGAGATTTATTTGACGCTTGCAAACATTACACAACATAATTGTTCACTTGTGCAATAATAAAATTTTTGATAAATTTACTATATGCACAGCCAGGAACATTATACGTAGCCAAAGGAAACGCAAGATGTATTTTTGCAATAAATTAGTACAACTTCCATCTTGAATGTAATCATAATGGTGCCTGCAAGTTGCATTCACGTAAGTTCTTTTTGTTTTTGAAAATACTCCCTTAAACATTGCACTGCGCATGCAATTAGAGTAAATGGCTGCTGAAAGCAATCGCAGATGAGGGGTCAACAGGATTAATAGAAATCTTGTTATATGAAGGGAGCATATAGCCATCAAAACTTTCAAATAATCAGAAATTTTGTCCACCGATGTGGAAGCTAAAAGTGCATTGAAATTACTATTTCTTGCTGCCACTTTGAACAATGCATTATTGTGAACAATATAAGTTGCATGCATTTTGTCTTTACATAATACTATATAGGATTGCTCTATAGTAATAGCGAGGTTCAGAAGCTTCAATACGTTTTGTGACTTGACACGATTCCTTCCTCGTAAAACATGTCTGCTCTTGTATACATTATTTACGTCGTATTAATTGCAACTTATTGTTTCAAACCTAAATGCTATGAAAAATGTACGAGTTAAATTACACGAATGCATGCATATATGCATTCAACTGAGTTGCAACTATCACGTACACAAAGCTGACCTGAAATTTCGGTTTTTTTGCATGGCAGAAACAACATATATATATTTAATACTCCTATTGTTATGAAAAACAAGCAGGTCAGCTTTGTGTACAAATTGTTATATATTACAATTCGCGTAAAAGTGTGATCACTGTGCTAAATATATACGTGGTTCCTCCCGAATAAGAGAGCACTTCCACATATAAGGATCCACTTGATATGTTATATATGATGTGGCCGTGCCTTATTTGGCCAGATTTGACTCCTTATATGGGCCAACCGCGTCATATATGGCCGTATATAACCCCATACATGAACCGACTCCGCCAGATATACATCCATATATGGTTATAAGTGGCCACATATGCTGCCATATATGCCTATATATGGCCACATACGCTGCCATATATGCTTATATATGGCCAGATATAACTTATATATGGGCCATGTATGGCGTTTCCGTAAGGAGTAGCACAACACCGACTGAGAGGAAAGATGGCTTTTGCTATTAACTCGCCTCAAAGGGACAGGGAAGCTAAGAGGTGAAAAAAGACAACCGACGAAGAAATATGCACTGACAGGATGTATACGTACATTTATGAATCCATCTTCGTTTTTTTTTGGGGGGGGGCGGGGTGAAGTTCTTAATGCCGTGGGTCGTGCGTCCGCGATGTATGTAGTAGTAGTAGTAGTAGTAGTAGTAGTAGTAGTAGTAGTAGTAGTAGTAGTAGTAGTAGTAGTAGTAGAAGTAGTAGTAGTAGTAGTAGTAGTAGTAGTAGTGGGTAGCCACCTCTACGGCCTGACTAGAGGAGCGGCACGCCAGCACCCTTTTCAATTGAGGAGGAAACCCGCGCACGTTAATCGTGCATAAAAAGATAGTTGTTTCTGGTGAAATTACTTACGGAGACGAGTACTGGTGACTTAATCTCTAGTTGTTTCTGATAAAAAAAAACTTACAGAGACGAGTATTGGGGACTCAATAATCTCCAATAAAATTTTCCTTGAATTTGATGCTTAAAACTCGCTGGGCGTAACCTCGTTGGTTTTAGCACGGTTTAGCGAGGGTTGGTCTGCAGTGACATCAATATATTGAACTAGTATATAGCCATGAACTATAGGCGGTTAAAGCTGGCGAGTTGACACGAAGCGCAGGCCGCAAAAAAGTGCGCGAATGCTATCTCTAGTTTAGTCTTCGGATTGTCCTCTGGGTGGTGGTACTTCTTTATGCTGAGTATATGATGAAAAGATGCGAGATGGCGGTACATAGAGTGTTCAGTAGATAGACGGACGGATGGATGGATGGATGCATGGATGGACGGACTTACGGACTAATGCAGGGACGTACGCACGGATGCTGTGATTTTTTTTTTCACTTCGACACGTTGTAGAGTAACAACATATACTGGTCCGTACATGAAGTACTCCGCACGCCGTTCCCGACCAACAAGCATCACACACTTCAAAACTGCCGTGATTTCTATGATTTAATCAGGACATTCTATGACCATCGATTGATTGATTGATATCTGGGGTTTAACGTCCCAAAACCACTATATGATTATGAGAGACGCCGTAGTGGAGGGCTCCGGAAATTTAGACCACCTGGGGTTCTTTAACGTGCACCCAAATCTGAGCATACGGGCCTACAACATTTCCGCCTCCATCGGAAATGCAGCCGCCGCAGCCGGGATTCGAACCCGCGCCCTGCGGGTCAGCAGCCGAGTACCTTAGCCACTAGACCACCGCGGCGGGGCCTATGACCATCGAAGACAACATAGTCAAGTTCTGAAAGAGTTCACGCATGCAAACATAAGACGGAGTGAAATAGCTTGTTTGCCCACAACAGTCTTCACTAAGTGCATAGAAAGCAGGCGCGCCACCACAAGCGAATAATACTGCGAAAAAATTAAACTCGTAGGTTGTCTCCATGCATACATATGTCTACGCAACTTTTGGGGCATGTGCACGACGCAGTTAGCAGGCAACAGTTTACCGCATTGTTCACGAAAAAAAAAACTTCACGGGAAACATAAGAAAAGCGATAAACAAATAGCTTCAATAGCTCGCCGCCTCTAGTAATCGTTCCATATCTCGCATGGCGGTACAGGCCTCAAAAAGAGGCCGGAGAGTGCATATCGCTTCTGGCGTCCCTCGACCTCCCCGTGGTTCGGACCTCAACTCTATTGACCAGTGTCTCGATTCCATGCAGATTCCCACAAACATCAGTTCTCAACTGCGCATCGTACCGATTCCCCGCAATATGCAGACAGCGCACAACGTCGGTCGACGTAGGGCCAGGGGTAGAGCTCTGCTCCAGCACGTCCGGAGCAACCGATGCAAGCTTTGTGGATGCTGCGCCATATGTCCTACAAGAGGCGTTCGCTGTTTCCATCGTCGACTCAAATTCCAGGCTCACTTGCTCCGCCACAGTACGCACATCGAAGCCCGTGATAGCCGATCAGGTTGCTATAGTGCTGGCTATGCTATACATAGTCGCAGAGAGTCAATATACAGCGACTCCGAGGCGGCTATCAAAGCCTACAAAACCGGGCTGGTAGCCCCGCAGGCCCTCCGAATTTTCCAAAGCTTCAAGAGTATCACGCCCCATTCTCTCACTTCGTTTCCCGCTCACCTGGGGTCGATTGAGGGCTCTACCTCTAACCCTAACGAGGGCGCACACGAGGCCGCGCGAGGACTCGCTGACCACGCCGCCTCCGCAGCCCCTCTGCCTCGCTGGCAACCCTTACTTACGTTCAAAGAAATAACAAAGCACTTCTATCTGTCAAGAAGGGCATTCCCTCTCCCACACTTTGCCTTGTGCAGGGCGCAGGCAGTTACCCTTAGACTATTGCAAGCCAGTGCGTATCCTCACCCTGCTGTTCTTCATGCCTAGTACACTGAACGGTATCCAAGTGCGGATAGCCCCGCCTGTGAACTATTAGCAACATTCAACCATTTGTTGTGGGAATGTGAAGCCATCAGCCCCGCCCTCAGCGATGACAGGCGGGCTGCTCTCTTACGCAGCCTCGAACTTAACGATCAAACCCTGGCCGTCCAGAGTGCCCGTGAACGGCCCGCCAAGCTCGGCTTGACGGTTCCTACGTGGGATTAGCCGGGTGGCGCGGGGTCTCCCCTGCGTCTTCTCAGGATCGAAATAAAGTTTTAATCAATCAATCAATCCATCCCCGTGGTTCGCCAGAACCCGAGTCCGGAGCAAGCAGAGAAAAACGAGCGCACAAAGATGACAACTAAAGAGTCTATCACCCCAAAAGGGGAGCCGTCATGTGCGTACCTTCCTCACACAAATGTTATTCTAATCTGTACAGACTCAATGGATACTTGCCGTGCCTTCACACTGGGTATTGTCTCACAGCACACACACTGAATTCCACACGCCGCACAAGTTCCGACTCGTCTGGACCCCTGGGCACGTCTTTCTCCCCTGTCATGACTACACTCATGCAGCTACCCGAGCACTCACTAACCGGGATCCGGAGGAAGAGCTGTCCAACCAAGATGAGGAGAACACAAACACGGAATGTCTAGGATATCGGAACACTTTCTATTAGACGAGAACGCATTCGGTACCCTCCACCACACCATACGCTCACACGAGAAGATGCAATTGTGGTGCGTCAACTGCAAGCGAACACATTTCTGAACCTTTATTTCCTCCACATCCTCCATCCCACTTCTTACCCTGACAAATACCCTGGCTGTGGAGCGGTACCGACGTTATTTCACGCAATGCTGGAATGTCAGCGTCCACCTGCCAGGCGCTCTGCTAACTCCTCTCCTATTTCTACCCTACAAGACTGGGAGGCCATGCTGTGTGATGAAAGCCAGAGTGGCCAGCGAGCGCGGAACGCAGCAGTGGCTGTTGGAGCTCTGGACTGAGAGCCCCACCTGACATTTTTATACGATTGAAATAAAAGTTTCATGTGCGCGCCCCCTCCCTACCACAAAGCTCAATGCGTGCTTATCATACTTCGCAGCGGACAAGAAGCAAAAAAAAAAAAAAGGAACGTGAGCGCACGGACCCGCCTAACGACGCGGTAAACTTCTAGTACACTCTAACGCGGTCTCATCTCTGATTGTAATGTGCCGACTGGGATGAAAAGTGATAACAGTGTGCGGCATTAAGTATTCGTTTCCTTTGTATGCCATTGCTTAAAAAGAATACGTTACAAAATACATTGAATCATTCACCATTCGAGGCTGGTTTCTGCGTAACGCTCTTACATGCTAAGTTTTGAGGAAAGCCAGACTCCGACCGTGACCGATAGGAAGGCTTTGCAAAATTAGAATTCAAAGCTGATCTTGCATAGAGCGGCATTGATCTTGCGAAACTTTAGTCTTGGTAGGAAAACTGTGATGCTTCCTCTGTTAATCCTGAAGATTGGAGACCTATCACGCTCCTCAACGTCGACTATAAGATATTCGCGGCGGTAGCCGTTCAACGTTTGAGGGGTCTGTTGAACACCCTAGTAGGTCATCGCCAGACTTCATCAGTGCTTGGACGAGAAGTACACAGCTTGTCATATACCACACGGGATATCATAGCTTATACTTTGTCGCGATCTGCGCGTGGTATCCTTGTTTCTTTGGACCAGGAAAAAGCGTTTGACCGACTAGAGCACGCGTATATCTTTAATGTGCTCACAGCCTTCGGCTTTTCTCATTCGTTTGTGGAAATGATTAAAAATATGTACACTGGTCTGAAAAGCACACTAGTTCTGGATGGTTGGGAAAGTGCCGCCTTTTCCATAACACGTGGGGTCCGTCAGGGATGTCCATTGTCTCCTGTGCTATTTGTCCTCAGCCTTGAGCCATACTTGCGTGCTCTTGACGCGGATTCACGTGTCCGGGGTCTTGCGCTTCCTGGTAGCGGTGTCGTGAAAGTCACAGCTTTCGATGATGATATAACCTTGTACCTTTCAGATGAAGATAGCCTTTCACGCAGCCTGCATGTATTTTCCCAGTATGGCGACATTTCAGGTGCAGCGTTGAACATCTCCAAATCCCGGTATTTCTTCATTGGCTCTCCAAACTCCAGGCTTGGCGCCGGTGTTCCCATTCAGCCGGCCGCGTCCCTTTGTATTTTAGGTATTTTATACAACCACTACGGCATTTGCGAATCTGTTTGGTTAAACGCTCTCGAGGAAGTAAGACTGAAAATTCAGGATGCACGGGATTTTGACTTCCCGCTTGTTGAGCGGAGGTACCTTGCGCAGACTGTATTTTGCGGTCGCATTTGGTACCTTTCTCACGTCGTGCAACCATCTTTACGTATCGTGCGATCACTGCAGTCTGCTTTGTGTTCCTTTTTTTTGGTCAGGCGGCACTGAGTAGGTCTCTCGCGCGGCACTGGGACAGCAGCGTGCTCAAGGAGGCTTTGCTTTCCCTTCAGTGTCCATACGCTGTCGGCTGCTGGCACTGCGTTTCCTTTTGCGCCTAGCGCAAGGGGAGGAATCTTCCGCACGAACGCTTGCATATTACTTTCTGGGTACTCACCTTCGCCATTTGATGCCTAATGTGCAACTTAACAGGGGGCCACAGTCAATAACACTTCCTGCGTTTTATGCAACAACTGTTGCATTTTTTTCGCCATGTCAAGTCGAGCTGTCCTGACATAGATGTTTTGAACAACCACATAGTTGAGACAACTGCTGCTTTGTTGATTCCGTTGGTCCCGCCAGCCCGCCGTGCTCGCTCTAGACGGGTGTCTTGGAGCTCCTTAACGGCTTCTTTTCTGCCTGGACACCTTCGGGACTTCATGTGGCGCCTGGGATGGGGTGTACTTCCCACTCTCGACCGCCTCGAAAGGTGGAGAATAGTCCAGTCAGCAACATGTCCGAACTGCTCCCTTCGGGAAACAAATCAGCATTTTCTGAGGCATTGTATCATTGCTCGCATTTTTTGGAGAGCCGTACATGCCGGATTTCACTGCCTCAGAGTAAATCGCTTCGTTTCTTCTGGGCGTTGTTCGCGAGGCCGCTTCGCTTGTCTTCTCATTGTTGCCGGCGCTTTCTGCCTCTGTCGCAACCACTGCGAGGCGGTTGCAGCGGGCCGCCGCCGCCGCGCGCTCTACCCGATCCTAGAACGATTGTACTCGGAGCTGCTGTCTGTTTTGTCGGAGGACCTCTTCTTCCTCGGTGAAGAGGAATTTCTTCGGCACTGGTCTTGCTCTTTTGTGTCGGTCTATGACGTACGAGTGAAACTTGTCTTTCGGCCGGCCTGGTATTGGTAGGCTGATCTGTCGATGCGCCGGCAGAAATGGCATGCCAACATGTAAATATGCAAAATGTACATATTTATGTTTTATTTGTTTCTTGTTTACCTTGAAGTATTTTGTGGTTGTGTTTGTGTGAACCATCGAATGTACATGTTCTTTCAACGTCATCTCATATCCATGTTCATGTAAATGACGTCTGTCTTTTCATCATCGTTAGAGTATGTCTAAGACGGAAATGTTCTGTTGAGCGTTATTGACGTTTGTGGCAATAAATTTTTTCTAAACGGAAATGGCAAAGGTGACTATCCTCTAGGGAAGCACAAGAAACCTACGGGACAGCTTCATGCTCTCCCATAGTAGAGTACCTATAGTACTCTAAATCGTTAACCACTTTTTCTAAACACATATGCGTAGTAGTGTTGCAGTCATAGAGTAACATTGTGAGATGTTTACTAGGTTACTCTATGTTGTAGTGTTGTAGTATTGTACTACGTTTATATGCGTAGAAGTGCTGTAGTATTTAGGGTTATTAACAGGGCCTCATAAAGTATGAGGCGCACGGGACGGCTATATCCCCTACCATAGTAAAGTACCTAGTACTCAAATCGTTACCTACTTTTTCTAAGCACAAACACTTTTTCTAAACACACAAACCGTAGCTACGACACAGTTTTGTTTTTGATGTGACAATGAAGTGTCCCGGCAGGAGGGCGCAGCAATCTTAAATCGGCTAGCAACTGCACCCACCGCATAAAACCAGCGCGGATGTACAGCCACGGCCACGTCTGTGTAGAACACGCGAACAGCCGGTTTTTAAATGCGAAGCATTTCTTTCTGAACTTCGGCAACTTTGAGCTTTATCTATCTATCTATCTATCTATCTATCTATCTATCTATCTATCTATCTATCTATCTATCTATCTATCTATCTATCTATCTATCTATCTATCTATCTATCTATCTATCTATCTATCTATCTATCTATCTATCTATCTATCTATCTATCTATCTATCTATCTATCTATCTATCTATCTATCTATCTATCTATCTATCTATCTATCTATCTATCTATCTATCTATCTATCTATCTATCTATCTATCTATCTATCTATCTATCTATCTATCTATCTATCTATCTATCTATCTAGCCACCTACGACTTTTATCTTTCCTGGCTGTTTAGATAATGGTATCAATACCAAACTTGGTATGGCATAACATGACTTTATGAAGACAATATATGACGTCATAACATGAAAATCATGACATGTATATCATGAATGTCATGATTTAGATTTCGTGGTCCTGCAGCTCTTACGGTGGTTGCGTTAACATGACATGTTGCAAAACTGGTATGGTATGGCATGATTGCATGGCGAACATAAGCGACAGACCCTAACATGAAAATCATGACATGTGTGTCATGTAACAGCATCATTACATGCCACGCTCTTGATGCGCTGGCTGTCATTTCGCTACCTTCTCTTATACCAAATTTGGTATTACGGCACGCGAACGGATGACGAAGGTATGATACTGGTGCAAACATGATGCACATGATATGCGTGTCATGTAACAACATGACTACATGCCACTCTCATGATGTGCTGGTTGCCGTATCGCTAGCTTGACTTATACAAAATTTGGTATTACGGGACGTGAATCGATGACGAAGGTATGATACTGGTACAAATATGATACACATGATATGCGTGTCATGTAACAACATGAATACATGCTAGGCTCATGATGCGCTGGCGGCCATTTCGCTAGCTTCTCTTATGCCTAGTTCACACTGAAACATCCGCTTTCTACAGCGACCGAAATTCCCCTGCCGCCGAAACGCAGCGTCGTTCGCACTGGACGCGCCCGGTGCCGCCGAATATGCCATCTACTACGGGGCGAACGCGGGATGGATGCACTGTCACCCGGTTGTTGTCGTGGCTCGCAAACGCTACTACTAGAGTGTGCTAGAACTTCTAGTACACTCTACTACTACGCTATCTGGTGGTGTATACTTCGACGATTCTCGTACGAAGGAAGCAAGAAAAGACAGTACAGCTTACTTTGCTGGCAAGTGGCTGTCTTGTAATGCACCAAGAGCAGAAAAACCACCGACGCCAGCGGCGTTGGTGGGTTCGTTTTGCTCTGCAAGACCGCAACAAGCTCGATCACGCCAACAGCAAGCTCGGTCACCTCTTCCGCGAAATACGGACGCGAAGTAGGCACAGAGCAGGTTAAACTCCCGTTGTTTTCAACATTCAGTTACGTGCACTGCGGCATAACAAGTGAGTAGGGCTTGCCGCCATTTTTCAAAATTCCTTGACTAGCGCTCCTATTGGTCCGCGGTGACCGATTCAGCGGCAGACGCCGCAAAAATCGGTCCGAGAGCGATCGGCGCGGAGAGGGCCCTTTCGGCGGATCTCGCCGCCGCTGAACCGGATTCGGAGCACTTTCGGCAGCCGGAATGCTCAGTGTGAACGCGGCCTTATACCAAATTTGGTATTACGGTACGCGAACGGATGACGAAGGTATCATACTGGTGCAAACGTGATATGCGTGTCATGTAACAACATGACTACATGCCACTCTCATGATGCGCTGGCGGCCATTTCGCTAGCTTGACTTATACAAAATTTGGTATTACGGGACGTGAATCGATGACGAAGGTATGATACTGGTAAAAATATGATACACATGACATGCGTGTCATGTAACAACATGAATACATGCTAGGCTCCTGATGCGCTCGCGGCCGTTTCACTAGCTTCACATGTACCAAGGTCAGTATTACGCGACGTGAACGGACGACATAGGTAATTGACACATCCACACATGATAATCAGGACATGCGTGTCTTGTAACAACTTCCCTACACCCCCCACTAATGATGTGCTCCGGGTCGTTTTGCTAGCTTCACATATGCCAAATTTGGTATTGCGTGACGCCATTGGACGACGAAGGTATGTGACTGGTGCAAACATGATAATCATGAGATGAGTGTCATGTGAGAGCATGACTACATGCCACAGTCAAGGCGCCAATACATTTCGACTAGACGCGGTGCGCATGCTCGCCGGCGTTCATTTCGTCGCGTCAGCGGCCGGCGTTGCCACGGCAGGCGCCGGTACGCGGCGCGCTGCGTTGCTTTGACGCATGCGCGTTTCAGCGCTGCGTCCTGCGTCCCTCCGCCAGGAAAAGAGGGAGACGCAGTGTTGTCTGGATAACGAATCGGCGCGAAATGCGGCATGTCACATTTCGCGCCGGTTGCCGTCGGGCCACGCCGACGGACGGTGGTTGCGCCTGGCGTCAGACGATAGAGTGCTCGCGTAGCGTCGCTGTGGCCAGCGCGCGTCAACGCTACATTAGAATATATTGGATCCTTCATGACGCGCTCACGGCCGCTTTGCTAGCTCCACATATACCCAGTTCAGTGTTACGTCACGTCAATGGATGACGAAATATATGACTATATTGCAAACATGATCCTGACACACGTGTCATGTAATAACATGACAACATACCACGCTCACAGCGTGCTCGCGGCTGTTTTGCTGGCCTCACATAAACTAAATTTGGTATCACGTGACGTGAATAGATGACGAAGGTAAACGACACATCCAAACATGATACTCATGAAACAGAAGGACGGCATAATTTCCCTCCACCTCGTGACGTTGTGCTGATGTTAAAGTGACACATCAACATTTCTCATTCGTGCTTCGCATATCATCGATTCCCACTGTACGTGGGATCTGCCAAGTTTTTTTTTTTTTTTTTTGCTCTGTGGGGTAAAACTTTGGGGCAGTATCACGCTCTGAAGTGGTCAGCCTGACAATTAGGCCGTTCATGCTTCTGATGCAACCACTTCAGAGCCCGAAGCTGCCTCAAGGTTTCGGCCCGCAGATAAAAAACCAATTGCTCGAGCGCTCCACACAGACGTGGCCGCGGTTGTACGAGAGCAGAGAGAGAACAGGACTGAGCGCACACACAGCAACTGCACGTTGCGCGTGTACGCGTCCGCAGTGAAGAGCAGCGAACAGAGTTAACTCCGTTTGGTTGGCGTCCAGTCCCCGCTTCGACCGAGGCACACAAAGTCGACCTACGCTTGTCTCAGCGCCGGATCGGACGTGCATCACTGGAACTCGCACGCATTGTCCACCGTTTCACTGTCGCTACACTTCACCGGGCGAAGTGTTGGTGCCGTGACGACAAATTCGTACTCAAACGATTCGTTTACCTTCTGATAAGCATACATCTTGTATTCGCATACACGTACAGGCACGACCACGTCTGTGTACAGCACGCGAGGAGCCGGTTTTCGCTCTGCGCGGCGAAACCTCGAGGCAGTTTCGGATTCTGAAGTGCTGTATCAGAAGCATGTGTGGCATATAGCTGTCAGGCTTACCACACCAGAGCCCGAAAATTCCTCGAGGTATTGCCCCGTAGAGCGAAAAACCGGCTTCTCGCGCGCTCTACACTGACATGGCCGTGGCTGTACGCTATTCCAGACTCCGCTAGCTCGCAACGCTGCATGACAGTGGCCGCATGGCGCGACAGGACGATCGAGAAGTCGACGCACAAACTACCATTGCTCGTTTCGGTGTTTTACGTCATCACAATCCAGACTGCTGCGTGAAGTCACAAGGAGCAGATGAATGGATGAATAACAACTTTATTGTTCGGCCAAATAAGGAGGCCAGCTACTCCCCGTACGCGGGACACAGGCTTAGGTGACTGGGCCGGTACCTCCACGATTATAAGCAAGTACTGTAGCCTAACATCAAGTTAGTGTCGATTTCGGTAGGCGGGCCCATGATAAAATTGAGTCTAATATCCAAATAAAATATCTTATCAGTATTTACTGAGCGTCACACTTGCTCAGAGCCGTCTCAGTCTAATGGAGATTTGTATGGCAGAGTAAACTTGCCTCCGAAAAAAAAAAAAGGTGTCAGTACCTCTTAAAAAAAAAAAAAACGTGGCTGATCCCTCCGAGACAAGCGTTACGAAATGACGTTAAATATATCTACAAATGTTGTGCCCACAGGTAAATTGTTAAGGTTATGGTTGAAGGATGTTTATCAATAGGGCGGGGTTGAGGATCGGGAAATGATGGCGTCGCTAGACTGCACCATGTCCCGTCATCCTCCACTTCCTAGACTCATACCTGTTGCATTCTCCGGCTCCTAGATGAAACCCGCTGGGCAAGTATGAACCGAATGCCATGGACACTTCTCTCTCCTATCGAACCTGATGGTGCCAACACTAAGAAATCCTCGGCGCTTCAGCTCGTCTACCAGGTGCAGACTACTGAACCAGTTATAAAGAAAAAAAGTAGTGGTTTATGTTCTCCGCAAGATCTTTCACTATGTCGATGACTATGTCGCAAGAGATGCTGAATTCATAGTCAAGCGTTGTACCTTTACCTTCATAGATGATGACGTCTTGCATAATTGTAAGGCACCTGCCCCTGTGAACACCTTATAATCCCACTTGTGGGGCTTTGACTTCTTGTACTGCTTGAAAGGGGAGTGGCCCTTGAAGAGTATTTTGTTCATCAATACTCTATCGTTCTTCAGAGACCACTTCCTTCATGTATCTCTTCAGCTGGTCCACAAGTGGAAACACTTTGAAAAGACGATCGTGACCCTCAGCGTCTCGTGGTTTTGTCTGACTTGTCGGCGATGTGTAGACATTCGTATATGGTCTCAAAACGATTGTTTGACATGTGGTCTACTACAGGCGCAAATCTCAATCAGCACTGCCGGAACACCCGGAAATGAGGCACACTGACCTTTCCCGAAACCACTCACATGAGCGATATTTGATCTTCTCATCCTTGGTGCCGTTCTCGCAGGTGCAATTTTTCTGAGTGTAATATAGAGTTGATTCATAGCACAGCCTGTCTATGATCTCATCACCAGAAAGGCACGAAACAGACAGACAGACAGACAGACAGACAGAAAAACGTTATTAGCGAGTGTGTTTGTACCCCGCGGGGTCCCTGGACCACCGCGCGGTCCCGCACCACGTCTACATGGTCATGCATCTCACTGCGATGAAATCGGCTGCCCTTGTAACCGCAGCAAGCTGTAACGCCGGGTCCCCAGACGAGAGCAAGACCTCCCAGTCCTCCCAGCTTGAGGATGGCAGGCTGTACCTGTGAGGGAAGATCACCAGAGAAGCCGAATAGAATGTCGGAAAGGGTGGCGTGAGGTTCACTGCAGAGGGAACATTCCGGGGAAGTTCCACAGTGGTGGGACAGCAGCTGAGGGGAAGAAAGAGTGCGAGTCTGGAGGCATCTCCATAGGATTTGTTGGGAGTGCGTAAGAGAGGGATTTGGAGGAGGGCAGTTCCGGCGGTTCAAACGGGGTATTTGTGTAAGCTCTGCGAAAGTGCGCTGCCGCTCCTTCGAGAAGCCCGAATCGACGCTGTCCTGAGCCCGGCAAATGAACCCTCGGGCCAATTGATCGGCTGCCTCATTTCCGGGGTTCCCTGAATGAGTCGCTACCCACTGGAGCTCTAACATTCGCGGTAAATATTGTATGGGGGTGTTCAACAACTGCCAGGCAGAGGGGTGTATTCTGCCCCTAGCATAGCTGTACAGAGCAGCTTTTGAATCAGTGAAGACGTACTGTGCATCGGATTGTGCAAGGGCTAAGGCGACGGCGGTCTCCTCTGCCTCCTCAGCTGTAGAGCCTGAGGGGAGGCGGGGAATCAGGAGATGAGGTAGCGTAGGGTTTTAGGCAACTGCCACAGCTTCCTGTGCTGTAGAAGCGGCGTTCACCAAATCGCATTCTCAGCTTGTCCGTAACTCTTGGTAAGGGCTTTTGCGCGAGTTACGCGACGAGCAATGTGATGCTGAGGGTGGACATTGCGAGGCAAGGGTTTGGCTATTATAGAGGCATGAATGTGCCTTGGAATGCCCAGGCAGGTTGGTTGGTTAGCGGGTATGTTTATGGGAAGGGAGGTTAGAATATGGCGGCCAGCGGTACTAGCGAAAGTCTTAAATACTGTGCCTGAAGATGTGCCTCAACTAGCTAAAAATCAGTGTTGTGCATGCCCAGTCCAAAAGGTTTGGCTGTGCTTGAGCTACGAGGAAGGTTCAGGGTTGCCTTAGTTGCAAAGTGGATCATGACATTCACGCGTTCAGTTTCTGTGTGGTTTAGCTTAAGTTATGGGGTGGTGTAAGAATGCGGCTAAAAGTGAAAGCATGTACAACTTTCACGTTGTCCGCTTCGTCTAAACCCTTGTGCATAGAAGATATGCGGTGTAAAAGCTGCAATACCGATTGCGTAGAAGCCTTGAGTGTTTTGAGGGTGTGGTCATTCCGTCCGGAATCCTGCAAGTAAAGGCCAAGGATTCACAGTGTGGGCGTGAGGGGGATAGCGGTTCCTCATATTGTAATTTCGATGGGCGAGTTAGCGGCTGACTTTGGTCTCATAAGAAGGAGCGCGGATTTAGAGCAGGATCATACGAGCCCATTAGATGCCGCGTGAGCTGAGATGGTGTCGGCTGCTAATTGAAGAGTTCCTTCTATTTGCCCGTCAGAACCATACGTAGTCTGTGTCGTTATATCATCCGCGTACAAGGTGTGCTTTAGGTGTGGGATGAGATTTAGTATGTGGGCGAAGAGAATGAGAGCAATATTAAAGAGTAAGGAGAGGACTGCGCCTTGGGGAGTTCCTACCTCGCCGAGCGTATAAGAGGCATTGCTGAGGTTGTCAATGTGCCAAAGAGGCAGTGCGCCCAGAGAGAAAGGCAAAAACATAGTTATAAGTTCTGGGGCCTACTTGTAGTGCCTGCAGTTGCCTTGAAGATGGCATCAAGTCGAATTCTATCGGATGCCTTAGTGAGGTCTACCGCCAGGATAGCTTTAGTAAGGTGAGGAATGGTATCGTCAAGCACGTCATGAGTAATTTGGAGCAGGGCATCCTGCACAGAAAGATGCGCACGAAATTCTAACATCCTATGAGGGAAAAGTTGATTTTCTTCCATGTACATCATCAGCATCAGCCTAGCAAAGATTATGTGCTCGAAGACCTTGGCAAGACAGGATGGTAATGAAATGGGATGGATTGATTGATATGTGGGGTTTAACTTCCCGAAACCACCATACGATTATGAGACACGCCGTAGTGGAAGGCTCCGGAAATTTTGACCACCTGGGGTTCTTTAACGTGCACCCAAATCTGAGTACACGGGCCTACAACATTTCCGCCTCCATCGGAAATGCAGCCGCCACAGCCGGGATTCGATCCTGCGACCTGCGGGTCAGCAGCCGAGTACCTTAGCCACTAGAACACAGTGGCTGGTCTAATGAAATGGGACTAATATTGTCTATAGTGATAGGTTTGTGAGATTTAGAGATAAATATGATTTTTGCGTGTTTCCAGGAGGCAGGGAGGATACCAGCTTCCCAACATTCATTAAAGTAGTTCACTAGATCAGATATGGAAGATCATCAAGATTTCGGATGGCTGCGTTAGTAATGTGATCTTCACCGCGTGCTGTATTATGTAGTTTTAGTAAGGCTGCGCGAAATTCTGATTCTGTAATAAGGGCATCAAGATTGGGTTGGGATGTGCCAGTGTACTCGGGGTGTTTGGTAGGATGACCAGGTGTAGTATAGGTGCATTTCACCTGTGTAAGTAACGCATCGGTGTCCTGCCGATAATTATAAGTCAGGCGGCGAATGCTAAGACGCGTCTGGTTTTTAGATTGCATGGGGTCTAGCATGTGGCGCAACAGATGCCAAGCGCGGCTTGTGGGGAGATTTCCGCTGAGATTCTCCCGAATCCGAGCCCAGTTGGCTTTGCAAAGGGTTGTGCTGTGCTGTTCTATTTGCGCTTGAAGCTGCGCGAGTTTGATTTTTAGTTTGTCTTTGAGTTTTCCACCTTTGCGTAATGTTATTATGAGCTTCCAGGATATGGGCGAGCTTACTGTCGATAACGGGGATCTTCGGGGTGGTACTAGCGTTAGGGTATTCTGACGAACGTCCTCCTGTAACTGCCTAACCCAGGAGTCAAAGTCGAAGGGGGCCTGTGTTGGCCGCGATTGCCTGAATTTGCGGAGCTGGTCCCGCTGAGCTCACCTAACGGTAAATTTACGCCGAGGATGTTGATGATTCACTGCAATGCGAATTCGGTGGTGATTTTTGCCAAACGTGATTTGCGTTCTTTCCCATTGCAAATCAGTGATATTTCTGTCAAGAGTGAGGTCTGGACTAGTATCAGCTGTGAAACTATTACAAATTTGAGCAAGCAGGCTGAAATCATTAAACGTGTTCAGATAGAGCATCAACGCTCCATTGCATATATAGGACTGTGCACCCTTGGTTGGTGCGCCGATAGCCCCAGTACACGTTCAATTAAAGTCCCCCATGATGAGTAGGGGTTCATTGCTGCCAACTCCGTGGCGGACTTGAGAAGAGGATGAAGTAACTGAACAGACTGTCGTGGAAGAAGATAGCAGTTAAGAACAAAAAGGGGGAACCGTGTAGGGTTCGGGGTTAAACTTCAATGAAGGTGTGAGCGATAGGAGAAGTGATGTCATGCTGCACGTAAGGTAAGGAGTTGCCGACGTATGTTATCACGCGAGGAACATTTGTTGAGTCTGATGGAATAACAGAATCATCATCATCAGCCTGACTACGTCAACTGCAAAACAAAGGCCTCTCCCATGTTCCGCCAGTTAACCCGGTCCTGTGCTTGCTGCTGCCAATTTAAACCCGCAAACTTCTTAATCTCATTTGCCCACCTAACCGTCTGTCTCCCCCTAACCCACTTGCCTTCTCTGGGAATCCAGTTAGTTACACTTAATGACCAGCGGTTATCCTGTCTACGCGCTACATGCCCGGCCCATGTCCATTTCCTCTTCTTGATTTCAACTATATGATATCCTTAACACCTGTTCGTTCCCTAATACACTCTGCTCTTTTCTTGTCTCTTAAGGTTACACCTACCATTTTTCTTTCCATTGCTCGCTGCGTCGTCCTCAATTTAAGCTGAACCCTCTTTGTAAGTCTCCAGGTTTCTGCTCCGTAGCTAAGTACCGGCAAGATACAGCTGTTATATACCTTCATCTTCAGGGATAGTGGCAATCTACCTGTCATAATTTGAGAGTGCTTGTGAAATGTGCTCCACCTCATTCTTATTCTTCTAGTTACTTCAATCTCGTCGTTCGTCTCCGCGGTTATTACCTGCCCTAAGTAGAATAGTCTTTTACGATTTGAAGTGCACTATTACCTATCTCGAAGCGCTGCTCTTTTCCGAGGTTGTTGTACATTACTTTCGTTTTCTGCAGATTAAATTTAAGACCCACCTTTCTGCTCTCCTTGTCTAACTCCGTAATCACGAGTTGCAATTATTCCCCTGAGTTACTCAGCAATGCAATGTCATCGGCGAAGCGCAGGTTACTAAGGTACTCTCCATTAACTCTTATCCCTAATGGAGAGTACCTTAGTAACCTGCGCTTAATAACAGTATACCCTGGCAGTTCAGTTGCCTTCAAACATTTGCATATTGAATTGCAACAATATCTGGTGGTACAAAGAATTGATAATGACTTGCTGCAGAGAGTCACGCTTTCGCCGAAAGCAGCTTCAGTTGCTGCGGAGAGCCCAGATGTAAGATGAGCTGAACGCTCTTCCACTTTGTTCATGATGCTCGAGAGGACAATGTCTATAATACAGGTAATGGTAGCTTCTATTATAATTGGACACTGTGCAGTGACTTGCGCCGTAATGCGCTCTGTGAACCTGGCTTATAACTTTTCTGCGAGATCCTGAAACTTTGCTTCCAAGTCGACGGGTTCAACTGGGCACTCATCAGGACTCCTTTTTTTTCTGAGGGGGCTGGTGAGATGGGGTGGGCTAAGATTGGGGCGGTGAAATCGGAAGAAGAGTTGGGGTGGAGGTAGAGAAGGCTGCCCTGAGCTGCTTTACCTCTTCCCGCAGAGCCTGCAGTTTCGTGTCCTGGGAGGTCGTGCCGCCCGCTCCGACGACCCCGGAGGACCACGCAGGCGTAGATGGGTGGGTGTTGCCGAGTGGGGGAAAGTCTTCTTTGGTAGGGAACGTTGTCTTCTGAGGTGGTGGGCTGCGTTGTTTTGTGGCAGGATTTCTCGCCTAGCATGATCCAGGGCCTGTGAGGTGCTGGCCCCCACAGAGAATGCAGCTTGGGATACAGGAGGGAACATCTTGCCGGTCATGCTTGTCTCCGCATTGTGAGCAGAGACCACTTTGGGGGGGGGGGGCACACGTCGTATCTGTGGCCCGGTCGGCGACAGTTTGTGCACGCACCTGGGCTTCTCTTGTACAGGGTGCACCTATACACTACACTCATGTAGCGTATGATGTGAGGTACTGGTCCATGCGCGAAGGTGATGAATATGGAAAGGGTACTACCCATTCTGGGGGCAGCGATGATATCAGTGTCTGGGTTACGGGTCTGAAGGCACTTTAGCATCTGCTGCGGAGTTTTTTCTCAGTGGTATTGCGAGATGACGCCACGCATTGCAGCGGGTGGCGGTGCTTTGTAGACGAAAACAGGGTAGCTGGATCTTGGCTCTTCGGATAAACAATTCTTTGAGCTGGACGAGGTGTAGGGCGGTTGTCTCGTGGCAGGTAGCGACCATGAAGGTGTTATTCATAGGATGTATTCAGAGGTTAAGCTCTCCAATGTCCCTGCCAGAAGCGGTGACCTGCAGAGCTTGCATGAGTGGCTGCGCCATGGCTCCGCTCAAAGCGAGTCCTCCTCTTGGTCGGAAATCGATTCTTATGGTGCAAGGAGGGAGCAAAAGAAGTCGTTTACGTCGCAGCGCGAACACCTGTGCTAAGCGCAGTTGTTTTTGTTGAACCTGGTAGCTCGGCTTGAACGATTCAGGGGCAGCGTCGGCCGGAGCGCCGACAGAAGACACGTTAGGCTTAGCGGAAGCCAAGAATGAATGAGAGGGCAGAACCTGCGTTTGCGGTCGTGGCTGTTCACTCTTGGACGCACGGATTATAGGAGTCCATTCGCTGAGTTAATGCGTTGCTGGGTTGCTGTCTTTGCCTTCCGTTTGCACATCCATAGCTGTTGCGTCTGGATGCTGCCGGTGATAGGGCTGCCTCTGGCGAGGCGGAACCCGGCGCGGCGGTGTGGTTGCCGAGAAGCAGACTTTCCAACGTCACTGCGATCCAGATACTTGTTCTGAATAATGACTGTAACGGTGGTGAAACGCTCACATTTAGTAAGCGAATTAACATATCAGGTGAGGGACTTGAGCGCTTTGGTCACACGAAAAGAAGGCATTGTCCGCAAATAAGCAATGGGACCGAGTACCTAAAGGAACACGAAATATACGTGACGACTAAAGGTAACAGGAATGCAGCAGTGATCAAAAACAGGGCACTGTGTAATTACAATAGGTATGATGTTGTGAGAGGAATATGGAAAGGGGTCATGGTTCCTGGTCTGACGTTCGGCAATGCGGTCTTGTACATGAGACCAGAAGTTCAAGCAAGATTAGAAATTAAGCAACGTGGAATAGGTAGGCTTGCTTTAGGAGCTCACAGGAATACCTCAAATCAGGGAGTACAAGGTGATATGGGATGGACGTAATTTGAGGGCAGAGAAGCTAACTATAGATAAACTTTGAGAAGCGATTGAGAGAAATGGGGTAGGAGCATTGGGCTAGGAAGGCTAGGAAGCCACTTGTACATGAAGAATGTCGATACAAAATAGAGGAAGCAAACCAGAAAATTGACGGGTAAATACTTAAAAAACAGCATGCAGGGGGCCAAACCAAAAATAATTATCTGTTAAGAAAAAGGTGAAGGAAGCTGAGACCAATATGTGGAGAATCGGCGTGATTGGTGGAGAATCGGCGCCTGCGTACCCAGCAATAAAACTCTCTAGTGAAGCTGAGGGCTTGCTCACGCAGGAGCGACCCTCACGCCTCATGTCGGCAACTCCTACAATTACGTGATTTCTTTCGTCTCTGTGCCGGTACAGAATTGTGGTGACGTCGAGCGCAGGGCGCGGCAGCCGCAGCAAGCACAATGAATAGCCAGAAAGCCGCCGGTCTTGCTCCGAACATTATCGTCGTGCTCTCGGATATGGTCATTGAGACAACTGCTTGTCAGGCCGATGTAACAAGCTCCACAAGACGAGGGGACTCTGTAGACTACGAACCACACACATTCCTGAAACAGATACATGCCTCACCTGGCATCCAACTTCGCGTCTCGTGACCGGACTTTTTCTCTGTGAGAACGAGGCTAACTTGTGTGGGTACAAAAAAAAAACATTGACAACAACGTGCCGGCCGATCTTTTTCAACCTGTGTGGACAAAACTGACGTTTGTAAGAAATGACCGTGACTTTTTCGCGTCTTCCCATGCTTTACTGTATGCCATTATCTGCAAAACGTCGTAGGTGAGCTCTGTAGATGCTTTCGGCCACATCAACCAGCAACTTCTCAGGATAGCCAGCCTTTCCAAGACGAGCCACAGTGCGCTATACCATCTTATGTCCGCTCAGGGAATTTGTGCCTGCTAAAGATACTCCCGCTACCCCTCAAACTCCTCAAACTAAATTCGGTCCACGCTTCCTAGACCGCTGTCGCCTGGTAGGCGACAGCGGTCCGACTCTGCAACAAAGGAATTCGTCGGGGGCGAGTTCTGGGGATATGGCACCTTCGGAACGAAAAAGTAACGAGTAACGTGTCCCCTCACGTTACCGAAAAATGTTAACAGAAGTACGTTACCCGTTACAGTTCTGAAATTGTAATAGTACGTTATAAGTTACCGAAAAAGGTAACGCGTTACCGGTAACAACGTTACTTCTAACGCGTTACTACCAGCACTGCATTTTTTACAAGTATGCCGCAGTCAATGCATTCTATTCGCTGACAAGCAGCTCGCACAGCTTGCGGAGAGAGAGAGAAAAAAAATCGCCGCTGCGTACATATGCACGCACACCGCGATTAAAGTGCGGCCACGTGTAGCCCCATCTCGGGGCGATAAACTTTGCTAACCACTGCTATAATTAAGTACCTCCAGCAACGAACGGCAGTAAACAACATGGCAGCGTACACGTTGGACGCAGTGCGGCAACTCTTGCAGCGTGTCGTAAGCAGCGGGACGTTCACGAGGCACTTGGAAGCGGTGAATACATTTGCGCATTTTACGCTTTTACCTTTCTAGTTGATGTGGCCTGAACATGGTGAAAAAATTGGGGGCTGCTTAAGCTTCGCCTTTAAGAGACGCGATAGTGATATCTTGTCCATGGTGGGAACTTCAACCACTTAGTGAACACTTTTTATTATATGATGTCACTCGAGAAGTAAATTGTGAATTGTTACGATGTAATCGGTAAAGTTGAGAGTGGCTTGTGTCAGTGAATGCTTCACGTATGGCTGGATTATGTGAAACGGATAGCATACTTTAAACGACGAATAAATATGCGCGTGAAATCTTTTTGAGCTTGCTATAGGCACCTACTACGTGGATACGTATACAGTAACGTGTGTGCATTTCACATTGGATAGCCGGCTTTAAACCACGTGAAGTGGTTATCATAATTACATGTTTTGAAGCCCGAGCGCCTATACCACGCTACATTACTGCGATATTAGACGTTGTATTGTGGGGCCTGTGTGAAGGACGCGTTTCTGTTCTCGACAGGTCCGCGTCGTTTCGGCGGCGGATGGAAAATGCACCGCGGAACTCACGGTCAACGAGAACATCGTCAATAACCTTGGAACTATGCAGGGGAGTTTCTCGGCCAGCATAGTCGACGTGGTCAGCACATTTGCGCTCCTCACGCTACGCGGCGTGGCCAACGTCAGCGTCGACATGAACATGAGGTAAACTTTGGACGATTTGCGTGTAGCGAACCGTGACATGCCAGATTGGGTCGGCACGCAATAGGCGAGCATTCAGGGTCGTGGCGAAATACTGCTTGGTGCGCCGGGCCTCTAGAAGAGAAAAAGAACAACAAGAGAGAAGGCAGACAGGTTAACCAGGCACATGCCTGGTTAGCTGCCCTACGACGGAGGAAAAGGGGGCACAAAGATGAGAGAGAGAGAGGGAGAGAGAGAAAACAAAAGGGAAAGGGAGGAGAAAATTGTCAGTACATGGGCTGACGCGTATGCTGCCTTGGTATTATGTGCCAATCAAAGGCGTTCACACGTAAGCCTATTGTCCTTAGAAAGCGGAAGAGGACTTTGCCTCTAGAAATTTTAAACTACATGACATAACTAGCATTAAATTTCAACGTCCCAGCACTACTCCCCACGAAATGCGAATGTCCGTGTATGGTTATTCCAAAACAAACGTCTCGGCCCAAAATTCGACCACCGGGGATTCCATTGGCATAAAATTGAGCTGGAAGGTCACTATGCGCGAGTGAGTTCAATGAAGTATTGTCGTTAAAAAAAAAGATGTCCTCGCATGACCACCCTTTGAATGTTAAGACGAGGAGGAAAAGTTAGGTAAGAATGAACTGTGCGTATTGAACGTTGATACTGGGTACCCCAGCAGCACATTTCTGCTTTCAAGCATACTAGTGTCATCGTTCTTTCACGTGAAGCCACAAGTCAAGCCTTATATTAATTTTCGCATTTAACTAGGCCTTGCAAAGAAGAAAAATAAAACACGCGCATTGAGGCAACTTTTTGTAGAAACAACAGCATTGCTTCAGTCGCAAAATTTTCGAGCTCTTTTACAAGTCAAAATAGTACCTTCCAAAAATATTTTCAACCTATATGCACACAAACTTTAAGAGAAAAAGAAACGGTTGCAAAGTTGACAAAAATGACTTTTTCGGGGTGTTCACTCGTAAATTAGGCATCAAGGCCATTGCGATAAAAAATATTACAGGATTTATTATATGCTTGAGCGTATCTTCTTGCACAGTTCGGCGAACTCATCTCATGAGTCCATTCGCTCAGACTCAGATGAAGGCGTGAGTCCTATTGAAGAAATTTCCCGTCAGGATGAGTCCGAGTGAGTTCCGCTGAGGAAAATTCTGGTGGCTCTGAGTTCTAGTAAGTCCAAAGCACACAATATGCATCTTGAGTGAGTCTCACCGAGTTCCACTTGCTTTTGGCGACCTATCGTCTTATCTAGTCATCTTCAGCAGTACTATCAGCCTTACTTGGATTCCCGTTTACACTCACATTTACTCACATGTATTCCCGATAGTATCACTATTCATTAATCAGATGCGTGAAATACGTTGGGGGAGGAGGGTGCCTTGATCTCCCAGCGCGAACACTTCCAGGGAATTTCTCGATTATTATATTTTGTGCTGTTATCTCTTCCGAGAAAAATTGTTTTACTGCTGTAAAAACACTCAAAACTCGTTTTCTAAGATACTAATGTCAAACGACACCAGAAAGAGCACTGATTGCGCTAGATATTGGTGTTTAAGCCTTCATTGACACCCCGGTCGAAGAAGCTAATTCTAGGCTGACGGACTCTATGAGTCGACTACCTCAGGCTCACTCAGCCTCAGATCAACCCGTGAGTCTGAGTTGGAGTGAGTAATGTTTTAGTGAGTCTGAGTTAGTTCGGCTTACGAAAATTTTCGTGAGTGTGAGTTCGAGTGAATTCAGCTCGGGAAATTTTTCGTGGGCCTGGGTCCGAGTGAGCCCAAAGGTCAGAATATATTTCATGAGTGAATCTGAGTGAGCTCCACAATAGAGTCTTGCCCGCCTATGTGCTCTCGTAAAGTGGAAACTTTTGTTGTTGTAAATGTTGTTAAAAGTGAAAAAACAAACAAAAATTTGTGATGATGTTCTCAACCATGGTGCACGGCGGGTTTACCCGGCCACATCGGAGGCCATGGTCACTCCCCTGCGTCGCATAATCAGCAATTCACGCCATCGTCCGAATAGACCAATTTGCAGCCAAATATGACCGCATTGAAGATATTTTGATGCCGTAAAACCGTAAGTACGGTTGCCAGAACCAAAAAAACCTGTTCAAATTAACAGGGGTTGAATTAACGCGTGTTTGCTTGAGTGTCGTCGCAACAAAACGTTCGAGACGTCGTGGTGAAGGCTTAGGACATCGCCACAATTACGCTAACTCTGCCTGTATATGCTGCGCGCATTCCGCCGCATACGGGAACCTTCAGCTCAGCAAACTTTTTTTCTATGTTCCATCATGTTGGACGGCTGCATTGCTCTTTCAACATTCAGAAACCACCTGCGCCGGCTATACAGTTAATGCAACTCTATGGCATCGCGAGCACTCGTTGAAATATTGTTTTCACTCTCGCCATTAATTGCGTACTATAGAGAAGAGTCAAACGCTGCACCGGGTATTTGACAGCTCCGTCAGAACGGAGTGCTGTTTGGGTCAGAAGACCACATTCGCGTCAACTTTGGTAACACACGTAGCGGAATGTATCAAGGTAGTAGACGCATGCGCACATGCTTCGGAAACGTCTTTCAATTGGGTGGGAAGTTTAAAACATTTATTTTTTATTAAGTGCGTTTAAGGACACCATAATTCCTGCCTACGGCCCCAACAACTCTTTTTTTTTACCCAGTGGTTTCTATCGAGAAGCTGTCGACAAAAATATCGTTATTGCAGTGTATTTGTCCGCGTAAAATCGATGGGCATGCGACCTAAATGTTCACGCACATGGAACGTCCACGCTTTACAGAAGAGTTTATCAAAGTTGTCACGCATGCGGCTAAGCACTTGACCTGACTTCTTACCTATCAGATTAACAGCTGTGTTTGAAAATTTTGAAAGTCCGATCTCACTGAAAACTTAATACCGGTGCTTTATGCATGGACACAACTGACGATAAAACATGTCAAGAGTGGACAAATGGTACAGCTTGAAAATATCTCCCTACTGAGATAGCACCGAGTGCAAACGGAAGGGCAGGATGGAGCCATTATTCAGGGGAGAGAAAAAACTCTGTCCGGGGGACATATGTAGGTCTAGGATTAGCAGATTAAGTGGCTGCATTCACTGCAGGGTAAATGCCTTTGCCGTGTTCCACCATTAAACCCTGTACAATGTTTTCTGCTGTCACGTTACACTCGCAATCTTCTCAATCTCACTTTTTCTTGGAATCCAGTCTAGTACTAATAATGATCAGGGGTTATCATTGCATTCGCGCTACATATCTACCCATGCCCATTTTTTTTTCAATTTTTCATACGCGTCGGTTCCTATAAAACCACTATTTCATCATTCGCCACATTTTCCTTTTGCCCACTTTTTTGAGCCTCCACGTTTCTACAACGTATGTAAGCCCCGGTAAGGTAATTGGTAAGGCACTGGTAACGAATGTAAGCACTAGTAAGGCACTGGTAATTGCATACTTACCTCCTGAGGAATTCTGATAGACTTCCTTTAAGGATCTTAATAATTTAACCCACGTACAATAAAATACAAAAGAAGCGCGCTTGCGATTCACACGCCACAGAAGTCTAAACCATCAAAGCGGTGCATATAATGCTGCTGCGCGTATTTGTCTGCAAAGGTTATATGGCAGGATAGGTAGTGGGTATATCTCACCAAAGTAAAAACGGAAGATTGGGAAACGCGAATGCTCCGAGGAAATTAGCCAATTCGTCCTCGGAAATAGAGTATCGAGGCACTGACTATAACACCTCACCTACGTCTTGACAACCCTCCAGATGCACGCACGCACGCACTTACATGTCTGGATAGCGCAGATCTATGGGTTTCTTCACCAAATGTTTTAGAAAAAAAATAAAACTGCAGTTGTTCGTGGTTTTATATTCAACACACTGCTTATGCTTATATTCTCGCCATCTGGTGTTCACACGGAAAAGAAAGGCAAACGCAATATTGACAGGCAAATGCAATATTTCTGGACTTTACAAAAGCCTTTGATAAGGTTTCGCATGACAAACTAATCTTAAAACTCAGCAAAAGTGAACTTCCGAAAATTTTGACCACATGACTTTGGAGCTTTTGACTAATCGATCCCAGTGTGTGGAAGTTAACGAGTGCCAGCCTGGCTATCTTCCGGTTGGCTCCGGGATCACTCAAGGGAGTGTATTGGGACCATTACTGTGTCTGCTGTACGTTAACAATATCGTTACTGTCAGTGATCCCAGCATTCGAATTAGATTGTTTGCAGACGACTGGGTGTTGTCCCATGAAATCACTTCACCCAACGATCAGCACCACCTTAAGTCTGCTCTTGCTAACCATTCCGAATGATGTAACTCATGGGCCATGAAACTTAGTATTGATAAGACAGTCTGTCTTCGTTTCTCTCGCGAAAAAGCTCCCCTTCCCTTTTGGCTAGGCTCATTACCACTGAATGAGGAAGAGCTCTACAAATACTGAGGTGCCACTCCTACTAATACCTTATCGTGAAATACACATATAGATAATATTTGTTTTTCCACACACCGCAAATTATACTTTTTAACACATAAGCTCAAACAGTCTCCTCCAGCTATAAAATCACTTGCTTATAACACAGTAATTAGGCCAAAACTTGATTACGCATGTGTTGTTTTCGACCCCTTTACTAAAACCCACAATAAGCATTCAGAGAATGTGCAAAGAAAAGCTGTCAGGCTTACTTACTCAACATTTTCTCCGTATGACTCACCCACTGAACTAATGCAGGCTAACATTCCATGCCTTGCACTAAGATGAAAAGCTGCCCGTTTCGGATTTCTTTACCTGCTTTGGAATCAGTAACTAGCCATTAGCCACTCACCTTATCTTTGATTGTCAACATCAAGACTTACTCGCCACTATCATCCTAATTCTTTTATACCTTATTTTACGAGAACCGGTTTATTTAAATTTTCTTTTCCTTACGCACCGTCACAGACTGGAATGATTCTTTGTAGCCTTCAAACACATTGGGATCAGTGAAAATTGGATTAACTATATTTGTGTTTGCTTCGTTTTGTTGTTGTTTATTCCCCCACTCTGCTTGGACCTGTATAAGGTCTGAAGTATTGAACAAAGAAATACAGGATGCATTAGATCAAGCAGTCAGAACGGGGGCGGAATACCTAAAGCCCACGGGGCTAAAATGCTCCTCACACAAATCGGAGCTACTATTATACCGAAAAAAAAAAGTGGAAAGACTAAAAGCTTACTGGCAACCACTCTCCGAATGCAAGATGAAATCATGCACCACCAAGGGGACGAAATCCCCAGAGTGGACGAGATTAGAGTCCTGGGATATTTTATCGACGCTAAAAAAGAGTACAACGCAGCACCTAAAAAGAATATTCTCAAATCAGAGAGCGTGCACAGAATAATCAAAAGAATCGCAGGAAAACACAAAGGAAAGAAGGAAGACAATATCGGCCGCTCGTCAACTGCTTTGTCCACAGTCATGTCATATATTCAGCAGCAACGTATGACTCGTCGCAAAGTCAAGCACAAAAGTTTTATATGTGGGGTTTAACGTCCCAAAACCACCATATGATTATGAGAGACGCCGTAGTGGAGGGCTCCGGAAATTTCGACCACCTGGGGTTCTTTAACGTGCACCCAAATCTGAACACACGGGCCAACAACATTTCCGCCTCCATTGGAAATGCAGCCACCACAGCCGGGATTCGAACCCGCGACATGCGGATCAGACGCCGAGTACCTTAGCCACTAGACCACCGCGGCGGGGCTCAAGCACAAAAGTTGGACGCTATCAGGAAAGTAGTCAAGAAAGAGTTTGGCCTAGCCATGCACACTAGTTCAAGCAGCCTGTGAGACCTGGGTATTTACAATACCCTAACTGAAATAGCCCAAGCACAAAGAACGTCACAAGTAATGCGACTTTCTTCAACTAAAACAGGCAAGGACATTCTTGATAGAATTATGATTAATCCCACAATAGCAACTGAAAGCTACGTTGAATTACAGGAACAGACCACAAATAATATAGTGACCACGTACAATGAAATCACTAAACACCTCTATTGGAGATTCTGGACAACAGAATTCATCCGCACCTCCACGCAACCTTAAACATAGCACAAGGCATAACACGTATTTAGACAACTACAAACAAAATCGTTCGTCGGTTCAAATCAGGGAGTGGTACGGAGCGGAAGAAATAGAAATTACGCACAAAGCCTGCAAGAAGCATGCGTGCACATCAGAACACAATCTCTGAGGCTGCGGTTCACTGGAAATCTTCGAGGTATAGCGCATCCAGGACGGGACAGAGAAGAAAACACAGAACACATACATAGCGCCGTGTATGTGTTCTGTGTTTTCTTCTCTGTCCCGTCCTGGAGGCGCTATACCTCGAACAACATGAATAACCAACAAGCCCACCGTGCAACCTTAGTTCCCTGGAGCCCGGTATTACTCGTGACCACTTCGAAAGGCTCACCAGATCACCGGCTTACGACGATCAAATCATGAAGGCCCAGTACGCCAACGACAGGGCCAGGATGCTCGACCGTTCCTGTTCCGCCCTGGAAATAGCAAGGCTGACGCATTCTCGTCATACACAATATAATCACTAAAGTTTTGAAGAAGTAGTTTATTTGACACGACGTCCTGTGTGTTCTAGACACTATACTAATACGAAGCGTAGGAAACACCAGCTTTGAGGAGCTTGCTCCTTTTGCTGGAGGGGTGTCTTTCGTCATAGAAACCATCGTGAGAGCGCGACATACAGATGCCAAAGAACACCTATACACTATCATTCAGATGCGTGCTTAGAAAAAAAAGTGGTTAACGATTTAGAGTACTAGATACTCTACTATGGGGGAGCATACAGCCATTCTGTAAGCATCTCCTAAACTGAAGTAGGTTCAGATAGAGAGGGGGGGAGGGGGTAAAATAAGTAGGTAACGATTTAGAGTACTTCGTACTCAACTATGGGAGAGACAGACAAGATGAATAGGCGTAAGTATCTCCTGAACTGAAGTAGGTTCAAATAGAGAGGGGGGGGCAGAAAAAGTAGGTAACGATTTAGAGTACTTCGTACTCAACTATGAGAGAGACAGACAAGATGAACAGGCGTAAGCATCTCCTGAACTACCTCGCCCTGTATAGCCTAAAATGTGAGTTCAATTATATATATATATATATATATATATATATATATATATATAGTTTTTCGTTGTTCTTGCACTGATCCTGCCTGTAAACTGTTCGTTACCTGTCTGTACCATTCCGATTCCTCCCTCCCTTACCCAATGCCCTGTTCTGGGGCCTGTAAGGTTTTTTTTTAATAAAGAATAAAGAATAAAGAACTGAAGTTGGTTCAAATAGAGAGGTGGGGGGGGGGTAGAAAAAGTAGGTAACGATTTAGAGTACTTCGTGCTCAACTATGAGAGAGACGTTTGAGAGAATTTTATTTCCGGATATATCTTACACGGCTTATGTGCACACAGAAAAATGGACAATGGTGATCAATGCGTATGTACAATGCAAGCTGTTCTACACAGCGAAAGAATTTATAGCGTATGCAGTGACGCACAATGCAAAAACTGTACAACAAAGACAGGTCATTCATGACATCGAGATGATTAAACCTAAACAGTAAGGCTATATGAACAAACAAGGAGAGGTCATTCACAGTGTAGGGTGATGTTTTTTCATTCACCTGTGAGGACAGTTTGCTCTCGCGCTCAAGAACAATATTGCACAAAAAGGACATGTTTCTAAAGAAGAAAAGAAAAATACACACTGTGATGTCACAGTGGTACAAGCTCTAGCCCACCTCCTCAATAGGGGAGGAAAAGCATATACACTCTGTTGTTATATACGATAATAAATCACGTAGACCAGCGTCGGAGGAAAACATCCTCTCCCAGCATGATTAGTTCTGCGTTAAGATGCATAAGTATTACGTTTCTGTGTGTTTAGCAAAAATGTTTAACGATTTCGAGTACTTCGTACTCAACTATGGAAGAGCATTCAGCAGTCCCTTAGCCGATGTGTGTTTAGAAAGAGTGGTTAACGGTACTCTACTATGGGAGGTAGGGGAAACATGTGTTTAGAAAAAGTGGTTAACGATTTAGAGTACTTAGTACTACTCTACTATGGGAGAGCTGAAAGCCGTCCCATGGTAAATCCGATGAAATGAATGGTGTGTTTAGAAAAAGTGGTTAACAATTTAGAGTACTGGGTACTCTACTATGGGAGAGCGTAAAGCCAAAGTGTAGCTAGAGTAAGGATATGCAGACAAGGTGAATGAGCGTAAACTGTGGGCGAGCGATATTGAAAAAAGATCCACACCTTTATATATCAACACCCTGCGCACAGGCACAGCCACAACAGTCCCGAAAATTTGAACCAGACGAGAAAGAAATTGAAATTCAGCCGTGTTCAGCGCGATGGAGGTTTAACTTACACCTTCTCCACCTGTCTTTTAAATGAAAAATGCTTTCAGCGTATCGCAGGCCGTTTTATCTCTGCTTCTGCCTTGGATTTTTGCACAGCGAAATCGAGGTTCACAATGCAGGCAAGTCAAGCAGTGGTCAACAAGGTGACACGTCTTCTTATTAATAAGATTTCTTTCGTGGCTCCTGAGTCGGCCATTGAGGCAACGCCCTGTCCAGCCGATGTAGACTTTGCCGCAGGACACGGGAATTTCGTACACGGCATTGTTGGCACACTTCACAAAACGTTTTAGGGGCGAAGCTTTCTATAACGTCTCCCGTTCATCCCTCGTAGCCGTTGTAGTGTGTAACAAGTATAACATTTTGACCTTCAAGGTCAAAATGTTATATTTGTTAATACAGGTCTGTTTTATTTGATTGGCTCTGACACACACCTCCTCGTGGTGCTCCCTGGGTAGCCGGTACTTCGGTGCCGGTGAGCTAAGTTGTGTCCAACCTGGCCCAAGATGGCCGCGCGGGTGTAACACGTTGCCCTTCCTTCTGAGCCCTAAGGAGCCTTAGGCTATCAGCCTATAAGGTCTCTCCACCCGCGGGAGCAACACGGACAGAGCACAGAAGAAATCAATCACTAGCGGTGCCGGTGAGAGATATCTTCTGTGCTTTGTTGAACAATAAAATATAATGCTCAATGTACATGCCAATAGCTGCTAAGGGGGATAAGAGACAAGAGCATTCGGCTTCTAGTTAACGTGCACGCTGCGATCCGCATTAGTAGCCATTGGCATGTACATTGAGCACTATCTCACAGGAAAAGGTTGCTACGTTATACTCGCTGGGCGTAACCTCCTTGGTTTTAGAAAAGTTTAGCAAGCGTTGGGCCGCAGTGCCATGAATACAGTGAACTAGTATATACCATGAACTCGAGGTGGTTAAAGGTGGGAAGTAGACCCGAAGCGCAAGCCGTAAGAAAGTGTGCGTGTGCCACCTCTCGTTTAGTCCTTGGAATGTCCACTGAATGGCGGTGTCTATATGGGGAATATATCATGAAAAGATGCGAGATGGTGGTACATGGAGTGTTGAATAGATGGACGAACGGACACACACAAACAGATGCATGGATGGACGCATGAACGGACGCAGGTTCGGATGCATGGATGAACGCACAGACGGACGCACGAACAGACGCCCGCACGGATGGGCGGATGGACGCATGGACGGTCACACAGACGGACGCATGGACGGACTAATGCTTCGCCCCACTCTCCAACATTCACTCCGTGGATATGCTGCCATTTTTTTCATGTTTTTTTTTAAGGCAGCCCCCCGTGTGATTCACACATGTGGTGCGCCGGCTCAGTTGAGCGAGCTTCTTCGGGGCCAAGACAACCAACGGAACGTTGAACCGACTAGCCACTTTTTTCAGGCTGTGTGTGACCTTGCACATGTACGGGACCGCAGCTTGCCTCTACAATTCCACCAGGGACTTAGCAGGATCGTTTGAGTCGCCGTGCTTCATCTTCTTGAGAAGCGTCTCAGCAACAGACACGATGACCGACCCAGGGAAACCACCCAGAATAAGCCTCTCCTATTGCAGATCATAACAATCTTGCACACTGTGGAGGCACGACTTCCGAAGCGCAAATCCTAAAAAGAGTGTTGCTATGCCTCTCTTTATGGTCTTAGAATAAGCCTATTTGTATGGGAAGCATCTCCTGCTGAGCACGTGGGTAGTATGCCCAGCACACGTGACAGTCATTAAACTTCAACTGCGGGTCCGAAAAGTGAAGCTTATCATCTTGTGGGCGTTCAGAAGTAAATAATAGTCCTTTTCCATTATTTTAGAAGTCTTCAAGGACACACTATAGTGCATACTCATATAGCTGGGTTGGGCCCTTCTTAGAAAGGATTAAAAAGTTGTCAACATAACTAAAAATCTTAAGGGCAATGCCATTGTTAGTGCAACTCAGATGGTAATGTATAGCGCGATCGAAGGATGTTGGAAATATATGGCACAACACAGGTGCGATACAAGAACCAATGCATAGACTGTCTTGCCAAGAACGTTAAAAGACTGTGCCTAGTGTTGCTAAAGACACTTTAGAAAGTGTGGTTAAGTTTTTTTATGGAGAATGACTTGTGTGTCTTGCAGGCAGATTAGGTTGACGGCTTTGTCGCATTACCAAAAACCGTGTTCAATGAAAAATCTGTGGAGGCTATCAAGGACTTCGTTCGCGTTAAAAAAAATAACACAGCATATAGGTGAAGTGAATGATGATGAGTGGGGCGAAGGGTCCATCAGTCCGTTCACGCTCCCGCCCATCTGTTCGTTCTTGCTTCCGTCCGCCCGTCCGTGCGTGCGTCCGTCCCTGCGTCCGTCCATGCATTCGTCCATGCGTCCATCGGTCTGTCCATCCGTCTGTTCATCTAGTGAACACTCCCAACTACCACCATCTCGCATCATTTCATCTCATATTCACCATATAGAAGTACCGCCATCCAGCGGACATTCTGAGGACTAAACGAGAGGTGGCTACCTACTACTACCACATCGACTACTACTTGATACATCGCGTTCATTAGTTCGTGCGTCAAACAGACAGACAGACAGACAGCGAATGGACGCGGCCAGCGGATGATTCACGGTTTGCTGATAAAACCCTCCAAAGCTTCGCCCAACTCATCATCATTCACTCCATGGATATGCTGTGATAGAGAGAGAGAGAGAGAGAGAGAGAGAGAGAGACAGAACTTTTATTTTGAAACCCAAGTACGGGTTGAGCTCTAGGGTGAAGTTATACTAGCCTGTGCAGTGTTTACTACATACATGCATACATACAGGTGACGACCGACCCACGCCTTAAGAAGCTTCGTCCTTAAAAGTTCTGTTGATGTTGTCCGTTTCCTTGAAGACAACAGTGACATTGGGTTTGTTTTTTCTGTGGACGTCGAAGAGCTCCTTTGCGTGGTGCCACTTCGTGAATTGTTCGCTGCAGGTAAACAGTGCATTGATGAAAATTGGGTTTTCGCTTTTCGAAATGCTGCGGGGATGTCGGTTGAAAACCTATTGGCGCTTTTAGAATTTTATCTTCAGTCCTCTTTCAACAAGTATGAAGACCAGATCTATCTTCGAAGGAAAGTATATGCATTGGTTCTTGTGTCGCACCTGTGTTGTGCCATATCACGCGTTGCAGTTTTTTGAGTGCCGACTATGCGCGTCGGCCGACAGCCCAATGTGTGTTTTACACAGACGGCGAGCCGCGCGATGTGCATATAACTGGTACAGCCCACCATCAAATGGCAACAAAAGGACGAATGTGTAGGGGAATGGCTGTCCAAGACAGCGGTTGGTATCGTGCTTGTGGGTTGGCGCAAGGGCCTGTGGCGTGGTTCTTCAACAAAAACAAAAAAAAATGGCAGCATATCCACGGAGTGATTGATATGGAGAGTGTGGCGAAGAATTCGTCCATCCATTCGTTCTTGCTTCCGTCCGTCCATGCGTACGTGAGTGTGACCGTCCATGCGTCCATCAGCCCGTCCGTGCGTGCGTCTGTTCGTGCGCCCGTCCCTGCGTTCGTCCATGCAGCCGCCCTTGCGTCCGTTCATGCGTCCATCCATGCATCTGTCTATGTGTCCGTTCGTCCATCAATTCAACACTCCAAGTACCACCTGGTACCACCATCTTGCATCTTTTCATCATATATTGCCTATATAGAAGCACCGCCACCCAGCGGACATTCCAAGGACTAAACGAGAGGTGGCACACGCACACTTTCTTACGGCTTGCGCTTCGGGTATACTTCCCACCTTTAACCACCTCGAGTTCATGGTATATACTAGTTCACTGTATTCATGGCACTGCGGCCGAACGCTCGCTAAACCTTTCGAAAACCAAGGAGGTTATGCCCAGCGAGTATGACGTAGCAAACTTTTTCAGTCAGATAGTGCTCAATGTACATGCCAATGGATGCTAATGGGAAATGAGAGGCGGAGAATTCGGCTTTTACTTTCTTACGGCTTGCGCTTCGTGGGGGGGCGCTGCAAGCGCGCGATGATGTAGGACGTGCTGCGTTTCGGCTCCGCTGATTTTCGGCTGGAACCACGGGCAACTTCACAGTACCCCGTCAAGACCAGCATCAATCGTTTCGGCAACTCACAGGCAATACGTGGATACCAGTGTCATCCAGGTGGGCCGGTTTTTGACAACTTTACGGCCGATCATCACCCGACCGCGTTGGCGACGCCGTTAAGCCAAACGGCGACGCCGACGCCCGGCGGCGTGGGACCGGCTTTCCGAGGCAACATGGACGCTACTCTCATGCAGCGTGGATACGACCCGCATGCCATGACGTGGGAAACGATTACGATTTCCGAAACGCCAAACTCTGCTTCTTCCCCGAGGTTTCAGAGCCAAGCTCTCAACGACGCGGTGGAACGCCACTCGCAAGCCAACACCAAGAAGGCGGCGTCCGCCGCTGCTTCGGCATCCGGCACGCCAGCTGACAAGACGCAGCCTCCCGCTTCGCGCGCTGTCGGACGCAAGGGCAAGTTTCTCACCAAATGAAAGCCTCGCCCGTTTCCGAAACCGAGTCCGGACGACTATGTAATAGTCGTAAAGCCACGAGAGTGCATCTCATTGCATGATGCTTTCTCAGAGAACTGGTACGGGACTGCGTTTAAGGCATACCTCGGGCCCAAGCGAGCTGAGACACTGACAGTTATTCCATCGAGAGAGCAAAATTTGATCGTGATTTACAGCCCGGACCCTGACACGGCGGACAAAATCATCGGGGACTTCGTGGTAAACATCGAGCACAGGCAGGTTCTGCTCAACGGGTACCTGCGACACGATGGTAGCAATGTCTGCCACGGAGTCATCGTAGTCCGCAACACAGATACGACGGAGACGCTCCGAGAGAGCGTACGCTGGAGGTCAGACACCATCGTCGAGGTGCGTAAATTTGGCACATCGAACAAGGCGCGTGTAACCTTCGCCGGCAAGGAGAAGCCACGCTTTGTTCACTACGACACAATGCTGATTCCCGTCAAACCCTACTACCGGACGATCCCGGCCTGCGGCAAGTGCGGTGTCGTCGGCCATCGGATGGACACTTGTCCCAACCCACGACCGGATACGTGTGGCCAGTGTGGACAGCAGGTTCCGCTTGTGGAGGAGGGGGTGCGGGCCCCTCATGAATGTGTACCCGTATGTTCTGTGTGCGGTGGAGCACACGCCACAAACTCTCGAGCATGTACGGCCAAGTACCGCAATTCCAAGGTGGCCGCACAACAGGGCGGAAAGTCCAAAAGGGCGTCCAAGAAACGACGCAAAGATCAGACTCCCAGTGAGCCACCACGCCGGGAAGTCGCCAAGATAGACAAGCCCGTTTCCCCTACTGGAGGAACCGAAAAGCAGCCGATGGCGCAACCATGCGGCGAAGCCGGGCCATGGGCCAACGCCGTCAAAAACGGAAAGCAGGTGGGTGGTACGGGTAGAGCTGCCTCCTCATCCCCCCCTATCATCCCCTCTTCATCGCGTAACGCCGACCAAAATATTATTGCCAAACTTCAGGCACAAATCGAAGCGTTACAGAAAAGACTAGCGGTAGCCGAGGCCAAACAGACCCAACTAGTCTCCCCTCCTCCTCCCCCCGCAGATGAGGTAATGGAGAGTGAGACCGGGGCGGGGGCGGCAGACGCGGTTGCCGCACTCGAGGCTCGTGTGAACACCCTTGAGGTCCGTATGGACAGGCGTATAACTGTCCTCGAAACCCAAATCTCAGCGGCTGTAAATGCCGCCATTGCTAAAATCACAGACAATATCCCTACCCTGATAGCCCAACAAGTTGCTCGTTTCACCAAACGAGCCGGCCCAATTAAGGACGTGTCTGGCCGGTACCTTAAAACGCTTCGACGACAGATCGAATTTGAGGATGATGACAGCTGCTCCGCCTCCGGAATTGAGGACACCCCCCTCCCCGCGAGTGCTGGCTCGGGAGCACCGCCGCCGCAATCGCTCGTTAACTCCACTGACCATGGCGGGCACCCTTAGAATTCGGAAGTCCCCACGATCGAATACGGCCACTCCCATCCAAATCACCCAGTGGAATTGTCGGGGCTTTAAGGCTCACACTAAGCGCGCCAACCTCCGGCTTTTCCTCGCAGCATTTCAAAACCTTCCTGCTGTGGTAGCCCTCCAGGAGCCAGGGAGTGCTGCCACACTCACAAACTATACTACGTTTCAGCAGGACCCTTTATCTTGCATCTGCGTGCACAAAAGTTATACGGCCAACCTAGTTGATCTCGACCTTAAGCCAGCTTTCTCGTACGTGATGGTGACACTTCTTCCGCTGCGTAAACAGGACCCGCCACTGCACGTGCTAAACATTTATTGCTCACCGAAACTAAGCAACATTACATTCGCAGACCTTTTTAGCCGCGCCTTAAGGGCTGCAAGCAGGGACCCTCTGGTGATCGTGGGTGATTTTAATGCCCCCAGCACACTCTGGGGGTATGCACGTGAAGAGAAACGTGGACGTAAATTAGCGGAACTTATGTCCACGCTGGGCCTAACTCTTCACACCGACCCTGCCTACCCAACTCGCGTGGGTAACTCCGTGACCCGGGACACATGTCCGGACCTTACCCTCACAAAAAACATTCAGTATGCGGATTGGGTCAACACTGAAGAGACCCTCGGCAGCGACCACTGCATACTCAACACTACCATTTGCACCTATTCTTTGGCAAGACCCTACGGAGAGGCAAAATTACCCGATTACACGAAGTTTCGGCAAATATACGCCAATTCGACACCCATTGAGGAGCAAGGATACCATGCTTGGTCCCAGCAACTGGTTTCCTCATTACGCTCCACAGAAACACAAATTAAACTCTCCGAGGCGACTCCGGCGGTGGATAACCATCTACTTCACCTCTGAGAGGCCCGGCACAGCCTCGTCCGCCGATGGCGCCGGCAAAAACACAACCGAAAGCTCAAAATTCGCATCGCTGAGCTCACCCAGCGAGCAGCAGAGTACGCGGCCCAGCTCGCTGACTCTAACTGGGTGGACCGTTGCAACACGGCCGCTCGACAAATGTCCAGCCGGAGTACCTGGCGCCTCTTCCGCGCCTTGATTGATCCGACGCAAACTCGAACAGAGACACAAAAGCATCTGCAACGAGCATTTCACAGCTTCGACGGAGACACAGCCAAATTGGCATGTAAACTCCGAGACCAATATCTATGCACACAGCAGGACTCCCGAGGGCCGGCGTACTCGTATGCAGGTACCGAGAACGCGGAGCTGGATCAACTGTTCCAGTTACACGACCTGAAGGCAGCCCTAGCAAAAATGAGGCGAGGAACGGCGCCGGGAAGGGATAAAATCACCGTGAAATTACTTGCCAATCTTCCTGACTCGGCCTACACCATGCTCCTTGCCTACATAAATTCCATTTGGATCGGTAAAACAAGCCTACCAATTGAGTGGAAGACCGCCCTGGTCACCTTCATGCCCAAAGCGGGCAAAGCCATTAACACGGACAACCTCCGCCCCATCTCCCTTACTTCTTGTGTGGGAAAATTAATGGAGACGATGGTGCGCGACAGGTTGTGCGCGTTCCTGGAGACCAAAAATGCATTTGCAGACACCATGTTCGGGTTCCGCCCACACCGGTCCGCGCAAGATGTCTTGCTTCAGCTCGACCATGAGATCCTCGATCCAGTCGAGTATCCCCTGGATGACAAAGTTGTGCTCGCTTTGGATCTGAAGGGGGCCTTTGATAACGTGACCCACGAAATTATTCTAACACATCTCTCACAGGTGGATTACGGCCAAAACACTTTCAACTATATTAAACAATTCCTCACTGACCGACAATCATACATTCGGATTCAGGACATTGAACACGGCCCTTACCGATTAGGCACGAGAGGGACTCCGCAGGGAGCGGTCCTCTCGCCCCTCCTATTCAATGTGGCAATGATGAGACTCCCCGCTCAGCTGGCGAAAGTCGAAGGCATACAGCATGCGCTGTACGCCGACGACATCACCATATGGGCGTCACACGGCTCGACAGGAGACATGGAGGCAAGCCTGCAGCAAGCGGCAGACATCGTGGATGACTATGCCCGTCGCTGCGGCCTTCAGTGCTCCCCGTCCAAATCGGAATTCGTGCACATACGCCCCTCACCAAAGTGCACCACAAAAATCGACCTCTCCCTTCACAGTGGACCAATACCCGAACGCGATGAGATTAGAGTACTGGGGCTTTTTATACACAAAAATCGCAGAGCAGACACAACATTGGCCAAATTGCGTAAGGTGGGGGACCAGGTGGGCCGGATGGTCCACCGGGTTTCCAACAAGCGCGGGGGTTTACGATGCAAAGATGCCTTGCGGCTGGCACATGCATTCGTAACCAGCCGAGTCCTGTACTCGGCTCCATACCTCCACCTACGCAAATCCGACGAGAATGCACTCGAAGTCATTCTCCGCAAAATCTACAAGCGCGCCCTCGATCTTCCTGTCAGCACCTCTAACCAGCGCCTTTTGGGCTTGGGAATGGTGAACACCTTCAAGGAGCTGAGAGAGGCGCACTTGACAAACCAATATACTAGACTCTCTAAAACACCGTCGGGTCGCCGCCTCCTTACCCGGCTACACATCAATCAGTCAATACACACGGAAGAGCGCGTACGGATTCCAGAAGTTTGGCGATACTCCTTGCACGTGCGCCCTCTTCCGGCTAACATGACCCGAGACGACTACAGTGGCCGACGCCTCGCGCGGGCGGAAGCCTTGGCTCGACACTACGGCCACAAATTCGGAGTATTCTACGTGGACGCCTCCGGCCCGCACCACGGTGGTTGGTACACGGCTGCGGTCGTCCACCAAAACGCCGTTATAAACGGACTCACATTCCGTGCACATAACATTACGCACGCGGAGGAGATCGCCATCGCACTAGCCGCCGCAGATCAGGACTCGAGGGTCATCATCACCGACTCAAGGGGTGCCTGTCGCAATATTGAACAGGGATAGATTCCGTACCGTGCTTAAAAATTTTGCATGACAGCAGCTACCTAGGTTCCCCCGCGCACCGAACGATCATATGGGCTCCGGCTCACACGGGCCTCGATGGTAATGAGACGGCCGATGCCGCCGCCCACGCGCTCACTCTCCGGGCACCATCCTCGTCCCCTACCGATCCGGAACTGGAACCCAATCCCGCCTACACCTTTAAGGAGGTCACACAATTTTACCAATCCGGCCATAACGTCTATCCGAAACCCTGTAAGGGCCTCACGAAGGCGGAGGAGCGAATCCTCCTTCGCCTTTATACTAAAACTCTATTGTGCCCGGCAATCATGAAACACTTTGACCCCGCTTGTACGGGTAAGTGCCCGCATTGTGAGGAAAATTCCTCTGACATTTTCCACATGGTGTGGGCATGCCAAAAAACCCCAAACCTTACCCCACTACCCAACCCTTCGCGGGAGGACTGGGAGGCAGCCCTGCTCGGCTGCTCTGACCTGACGGCCCAACGGGCCCTGGTCGAGCGTGCCCGGGCCGCGGCCAACGCCAATGGGCTCCCGTAAGAGGGAGCTCACCTAGTGTTTGTACTGGGCGGCCCTTTAAGGACCGTTCCCACCCTCCCTGTAAATAACATCTGTGAATAAATGTTTTTCAGCAGCAGTTGCGCTTCGTATCTACTTCCCATTTTTAACCACCCCGAGTTCATTCATGGTATATACAAGTTCATTGTATTCATGGCACTGCGGCTCAACGCTCGCTAAACCTTTCTAAAGCTAAGGAGGTTACACCCAGCGAGTACAACGTAGCTACCCTTTCTTGTCAGATAGTGCTCAATGTACATGCCAATGGCTGCTAATGGTGATCGCAGCCTGCACGTTAACTAAAAGCCGAATGCTCCTGTCTCTCATTCCCCATTAGCAGCCATTGACATGTACATTGAGCACTATTTTTTATTGTTCAACAACGCACAGAAGAAGTCTCTCACCGGCACCACCTTAGAGGTCGAAATGTTATACTTGTTACATACTATGGGGGACGAACGGGTGCCGTTATAAGGAGCTTCGCCCCTAAAAAATCATCGTTATATAACGTGTATATATATGCAATCAAACCACAACTACTCTCGTGTAACGTCTTTATATGTATTATGATGATTGAGTATATGTTCAGAGGATTCACGGTTTACCGAATTTGGCCTCTAGAGCAAGCTCCTTAATCATCGTTCACTTCGTGGATATGCGGGAATTTTCGTTCGTAGCGTTGCAGTGTGAGCGCAGCGTAACTGGCACTGCGGTCTTTAGAATTACGTATCTATGCATTTTCCGAACAAAGAAACACACTGCCTTATACTTAGGTATTGTTGTTCCACCTGTGCGTAATATTTTCTTTTTAATTGATTGATATCTGGCGTTTAAAATCCCAAAACCACCGTATGATTCTGAGATACGCTTGCTTTTTGATTGACAATAAGTATGAACACAGCCAGAAGGTCAAGAAAGGTGGGCTTTGAGCACGGGGCCAAAATTTTGCCGCGTGCTCAATTGTTCGACAGACAGACAGACAGACAGACAGACAGACAGACAGACAGACAGACAGACAGACAGACAGACAGACAGACAGACAGACAGACAGACAGACATTTCCGCGTTGAAGCGGCCCAAGAAAGACTATCGTCTTTAAATCTCCAAGGCACCTGGCCAGGGATTCAAACCATGGGTACCCCTCGCTCCACAGGGCGCTACATTAGACCATTCATTCACACGACATGCATGTGCCGGCAAGCTATTTATTCATAACGGCAAGCTGTTCATAGACGCATTAACCATTGGCGATACGACGATCTACCTGGAGCTTGAGCGTGTCAATGTGCTTTTATTTGCGTGTGAAGTGTCGTAAGTCTGTTAAACTTTTTAAATGTGGAGAATTTTCAGTCGCGCGATGTCACGCGTCGTGCGTCGGTGGCGATGTCGACACCCCCACTGCGCATGCTCGCGCCTCGCGTCTCGTTGCGCATGCTTGCATCTCGTGCCCGCCTCCCTCTCTCTCGCCTCGCAAGGCCGACGCAGGCAGCGTCTGCTAGTAAAAACCGACTGCTCGAGCTGCATGCACAACCATTGACTGGTCACCTCGTATATGTATGCACGGGATCGCACATCAGCGTCCCACCACTCGTTGAAGGCAACGCTTCTTCTTCATTCAATAAGTAAGAATAATAAAGGCCAAATAACAATACGCATTCCATAACCATACCCGTTTACCCAACATTTACGCAATGCCCCCCCTCCCCCCCCACTCGGCGACGCCTTTACTCGAGTTCCCCCCGTGGGAAGATGCGGGCGTCTTTTCTTTTTGGTATCATTTGTCCGAAATAACGGGTTTTCCTCGTAAACATGTAAAAATTTCTCACTTGATTTTCACGATATTATGGCTATCATGACGTGCTTCCGACTCTGACATCACGAGTTTTCATTGTGGCCAGCTCTTCGACACACGCAACCCACTCAGACATAGCGTTCGACATCGCATTTTGTGTAATTGAGGCATTGATTGGGGCCACGGCTAGATTTTAGCCTCGTGGCCTTTTAAAAATATTCCGGGTTCACACATTTATTTTAAGAGGCTGGATTTGTCTTGGATTGTCTTAGAAACCTCACAAGGAATATCGAAACTAACAACGACCCCCTAGCGCCATCCTCCCCTTTAGCTGCTTAGCATCCACAGCAACCGAAACCGGTGGCAGTTAACAAGATGGCAGCGTACACGTTGGACGGATTGCGGCAGCTCTTGCAGCGGGTCGTAAGAAGCGGGACGTTCACGAGGCACCTCGAAGCGGTGAATATATTTGCGCATTTTACGAGAGAGCTCTTCTATCTTCAAGATCATTCGGAAGGGTGTTCACCATGCTACCATAAACACGGGTCCATACGTATGCTTGGAGTTTTTGCTTGTATAATTAACGATTAATGAAGCGTTGCTCCATTGCTGCTTTCCTACTGCACTGCACTCACATTTCAGGCATGAAGTTCATGGCACATCAGCCTACAATAGGCACGACATACTATAGTGTCACCTTCGTACTGGTCATTCAGCCAGAACTTCGGCGTCCCTTTCTGTTCCTGACAGGTCCGCATCGTTTCGGCAGGGGAAGGAAAGTGCACCGCAGAGGTCACCGTCAACGACAACCTGCTCAATAACCTTGGAACCATGCAGGGGTGTTTCTCCGCCAGCCTCGTCGACGTGGTTAGCACATGCGCGCTCCTGACGCTACGCGACGTGCGTAACGTCAGCGTCGACATGAACTTGAGGTGATCCTCGACGATTTGCATATGACGACGCGCTAGCTCGTGTCGGGACGCACGCGAACATCCGCGAGTGTGGCAAGGGGCTACGCGGCTCACCGCGCAAGAGCCTGTGGACATTCCAACCACATAACATAACAAGTACGAAATTTCAACTAAATAAGTATACTGCTCCTTCCGTAAAGTGAATGCTCACAGCATGACATGCAAGTCATGATACGTCAACAATGTGATATATTAGGCCTGGTGGGTATTCAAATCCGCGATTGCTTAGACAGTGTAGAAGTGGGGTTCAAATTATACTTTCCGTCCTTCGCGCGAAAAAAAAAACAAAAAAACTAAGGGGCCCTTATAGGCTAAGACTAACCTCCGTATTTAGAAACGCTCCCTGACTTGAACTTGACTTGAAACCACCTTCAATGTAGCGTGATTGAAACGCGCCTGTGCGTTTGTGCTGCCTTGGCACCGCCTAAGGACAGCGTGATCGAAACGCGTTTGTGCTGCAATGAAGTCGGTGGCGAGTCAAGTTCAAGTCGAGCTGCGTTTCTGAATACGGTGGTGAGAATTGAGCGCGACAGCGATATCCGGTCGCTAATGGGTACTTCAAGCATTTAGTGCATAGTTATCGTTTTGTGATGTTACTCGAGAAGTTTAGATCGCGCATTACTGCGGTGTAATCGATAATGCTGAAAGTGAGTTGTGTCAGTGAAACTTTCGCATATGACTGCATTTTGTGGAAAGGGTAGCATCCTTTAAACCGTGAGCGATTACGCGCATGAAATATTTTTGAATCAGCTGGGCACCTCCTACATGGTCTTAAGGGAATGCGCGCACTAACGTCTGTGCGTTTTCTCATGGGCGGGCTGCTTTAAACCACTAGTTCATGATAATCATAACATAATTATCATGAAAATGCTATGTTCCCACGCCCGATGAAAATGTACGCTTGTACCACGCAATACTACTGTGATATTTCATGTTGTATTGCGAAGCCTGTATGAAGGACACATGCGTTCATGAGGCACAGACGTTATTTTGCCCTGTATTTTCAAGCAGAGGAAGTTATTTAAGTGTATCTCCAAGCAGACGCGTGGCTGAGTGGTAGAACATCTGCTCGCAGTGTTGCTTTAATGAGGCCACTAAACTCAAACGCCACTTAACAGCTTTTTGTTAATTAAGAGCTCATTAAAATGTATCACAAGACAATTGCATTGTTATCACCATATACGGTATCTCTCCTGCCAGTTAAGCTGCCTTGTTATCCCAATGTGGCTTTATATGCGTGTGTGTGTACGTCTGTTCGTCGTATAGAAAGACCTGTTGCACACAGGCCTGTAAGCAGATGTCAATCTAGATGTCTTAAGTGCACATCCTTGCAATTGTGTTCCCTTTTGATCACATTGAAGTTTGTCATGTTGCTTACCAGCAAGCTGACCAATGGCTCCATCACAAGTCATTCGAAATTAGTGATATAACTACACAAAGTAATAATTAAGTGTTTCAAGTTAGAATATCGCAGATGTGTGTAACGAAATAACAATATCGGTCACGAAAACCACCTCAAGACAGTCCGGGCCTTCTCTCTGATCTGATGGGCTCGTCTTTTTTGCGCAGCTACGTCGACAAGGCGGTGCTCGGGGACACTGTGCTCGTGGAGGCGACGACCACAAAGCTGGGCAGCAGCACGGCCTTCCTCACCGTTGACATCCGCAACAAGAAGACGGGCAGGCTGTTGGTGAAAGGCCTGCACACCAAGCACCTGCTCAACAACATGGACTTCTCCGGAAACAAGCTTGAAAGCGGCTCCACGTCGGCCGCCTCTTCCGAGACGTGATGCGTGGACTCATTCCCCAGTCCTGCTGTTCGTCGTGTTTTGTATTTTGACACAAGCGAAATAACTACGCCGTTGATTGGGACATAAATAGCGACTGTAGAGTCCATGTATTTGCCCAAGACGACTCGCAGGCGAGAGCTGTCTTCCTTTTTTCCTTCTCTCTCATTTGTGTTGACCGCCCAAGTCGTCGTGATCGTGCCTCTTTTTTTTTTTTTGCATGGGATATAAACTAGCAGCCAATTTCCCTGCAATAAGCAATACAGGACAAGCAGAAATGACAAAGTTTGTTGAGAATTGAAACTCGGTGTCACGTGACCTCAAGTGGCAACGTCACATATGACGTCGTTAATAAAGCGATAGGCTTCGCTACGTCTTATTAATCGACCATGAAGTCAATCAATCAATCAATGTTTCTTTATTAGCATCAGAAGTGTACATTGTAATTAAGTATGCAGGAGGAGGTTCCAAGGTAGTAAACCGAAGGCGGGACCTCCTATGTTATTACAATGAAAAAGCTAAAATATGAATATCGAAAGAGCAAGTCACGGAACATTTTGAACTTTTTTTTCTACAAACAAAGCAAGATATCAAAACTTAACAAAATCTAGCAGTTATACGTTTAATAGAGACTTTGAAAATCTCCTCTTAAAAACATGAATGTGCATTAAGTCTTTCACATCATGTGACAAAGAATTCCATAATGAAATTGATGAAAAAACAATGCTCATTTTTCCATAATTAGTGCGAACTTTACGTAATAACAGGTGATGGGCGACCGCGAATCTAGTATTATTGGAATTATCCAACAAGGTAATAGGAAAGATGTCGATAGTGAGGGTACGGTGGAAAATTTTGAAAAACAAAACACACACATTGTAAACGTACATTTGGGAGATCGGTAATACGTCAAGCTGGCGAAAAATCTCATGTGATGGCGCTTGACGTGAAGCGAAAGTTATGAGTCGAATTGCTTGTTTTTGCAATACCTTTAACGGCCAAATGTGCACCGAATATGAATCACCCCAAGATGTAATGCAATAACTGAGATGACTGTGTATGAATGCATAATACAATGCCTTAAAAGTTTTGATGTTAAGACACATTCGTGACTTGACCAATGCCCTGATACCGTACGAAATCTTTTTACAAACAGAATTGATATGTTGCTGAAATTTCAGATGTGTGTCCATTATAACTCCTAAAAATGACGTATGATCACTTAAAGGAATAACTACTGAGTTCACATTAAGGTAAGGAATAAATGATAGTTTTTGTTTGGTGAATAAAAAAGCATAAAACAGGTTTTGCAAGGATTAATCAACAATCTATTACAGTTTCACCAGTCAACAAGACAATTAAGGTCAGCTTGAAGTCTTGACACGAGAGTCGCTAAATCCAAGTGATGAGAAAAGAGAGTCGTGTCATCAGCGTAAAGTAAACAAGAAGAATAATTAAGGCAACGTGGTAAATCATTTATGAATAATAAAAATAATAATGGACCCAAAATTGAACCTTGCGGAACACCTCTTGTAATGGGGGGACTAGATGTAAAATTATCGACCGAGACCACCTGCAACCTATTAAGAAGAAAGCTCTGTAATAGCGTTAATGCAGGACCAGTTATGCCATAGTACTCGAGTTTGCGAAATAGGATGAAATGATCAATCCTGTCAAATGCTTTAGTAAAGTCGACGAAGACAGATCCTGCGATGTTACCATTATCAATGAATGATCTGATTTTGTCAGTGAAACAAGCAATTGCAGTATCAGTGGAAAGACCAGCCCTAAAACCAAACTGACAAGGAGAAAGTATGTTAAATTTGCTTAAATATTTAGATATTCTTATTTCAATTAGTTTTTCCAAAATTTTATCCAGGAAGGGAAGGACAGATATGGGCCTGTAGTTGCACATACTGAGGGTATCACCTTTTTTAAATACTGGCACTACCTTCGCAACTTTTAATTTATCCGGGAAAACACCGTTCTTCAAACAGCGGTTAAAAACGTGGCTTAATATAGGTGCTATAAGATATCTTACAAGTTTAATGTGCTTTGAATGAATGTTGTCTAACCCAGCTCCGGTAGTTTTTAATCCAGAAATAATTGAGGAAATTTCAGAAGCCCACGTAGGAAAAAGAAACATCGACTGAGGGCTGTGAGAAAACGGAGGTACATAGTCTGAGGAGAGGGGGACTGCAAGGCTAGTGGAAAACTGTACATTAAAGGCGTTGGCCACGTCACTGGCCGCAGTGAGAGTGACGTTGTCGACACGAATAGAGGTCACTTTTCTGCGCGACTGAGTGGAATTTAAAAATTCCTTTAAAAGCTGCCATTTTTTCCCCGAGTTATGTCCACAATTCTGCAGTTCCCGCTCGTAATAACTTTGTTTAGCCTTTCTCAAAAGTGTGGCCAATGTGCTGGAGTAAGTTTTATAGCGTGATTTCAAGCGTGAATTAAAAGGCTGACGTTTCGTCTTTTTATATAGGTTCTCTTTTTTGCGAAGAGATCGTATCAGTGATTGTGATAACCAAGGGCACCGTGGGGCGAAGTAGCGTCTGTTAGATGATTGCAATGTAGTTGAACGCTCAACTGCTGAATAAATAGCGTCGTAGAACCTGGTCAAGGCCTCTTCAGGATCATTCGCGGCATATACACTGGACCAATCTTCATCGGCAATGAGCATGCAGTACTTGCCTGAATCAAAGTGATACTTTTGACGTATTATTAATGCTACGAGTGATGACCTGTTCAAAATATAGGAATACAGGAAAGTGATCTGTGATGTCACTCTCAATGACACCAGCGTGACTGACGTCATCAATGTTTGTGAGGATGTGATCGATTGATGACCGTGAGCCGTTATCAGAACAGCGAGTTGGTACAGATATTAGCGATTTAAACCCAAAACTATGAAAACAAGTCTTATACTCGAGAGCAGAATGGTTAGAGGAATCTTGTAAATCAAAGTTCATATCGCCCATAATTATTATACTCTTGCGCTTAGCAGTAAGTTTATCAAGCAAGTGATGAAGCGCATTACAAAAAGCGGAGGGGTCACTGGAAGGGGATCGATAGACAGTAGCAAGAATAGTTTTTCGTTGATTCTGACAAAGACCCGGCAGATCGATTTCCAACCAAAGAGATTCACATTTCGCCACATTTAGGTTTAAATCATTGCGCCTTTCATACAGAATGTTGTTTGATATAAAAATGGCGGAGCCACCATGACGATCATCAGTTCGGTGAGCATATTCGCTTACATACTCGCGAAAGCCATACAAGTCCCCATGACCAGGCGATAACCAAGTTTCGGAGCAACAGATAGCCGAGAACTGATGATTAAGGGAAGCTAGCAGAGTGGTAATACTGTCATGATTTTTAGGGAGGCTACGAGCATTGAAATGAATCGAAGAAAAACCCCAGTTCTGCGAAGAAATGTTATTAATGTCACCCGGAAGAAAATAAGCCATTATGTTTTTTTTTCAAGCTTACGTTATTTCACACCTATGAGTTGAACACATGTAGATCGACATCACTGACAATTCTGTGCACTACACTATCGAGAGTTTGTCTTGCCTTAATAACACAATTGTCAGTCCACAGAAAAGCCCACTTCATTTGTTTCTTGAGAGCACGTGCTGTCACGTGACAAGAAAGGGGGCAGGGGGAGGAAGTCAGGCCAGGGAGGCGCGTTATGTTGACATCACGGTTCGCGTGCATGAGTTCGAATCATCTTGCATCTGTGATCGTCATCCACGCTGCGTGGCCAGTCGGGTTAGAGTCCGGTGAAGGAAGCCTGCGTAATCGAAGACACTCCGCTGTTGCGTTCATGGACTGCTTGTCATGTGTCGTTGTGTCGTTGCGTATAGGCATGAAAATAAGGAGCGCTGTCAAGGGGGCCAACATGAACGGTTGGTCATGTGAATTCCGTAGTTGTGTGGCGCTATGAACACCAGGTTCGCGTGCCGCAAAGAACACGCATATTTGTCTGCATTTGCTCATACCACCGTTAGTACCATATGCTTTATATCGAATGAATCTACTGAAGTCTACAGGTGTGCAAAGCGAAGTTATCGCGGTGGCCATTCGTTTGAGCCTCATGGCGTTACACCGATAGCCGCTTCTCATTTTTCTGAAGAAGTAACCATGCTGTGAGCAGTGAACCAGTGGTTAAGAAACTTCTCTAGAACACCGGAATTGCACTCTCGAGCACCATATCTGGCGCCGTCTATACTGTTAGCTAGTTCTATGTAGGCTCATAATGGAATAATTGGAAGCGCAAACTAACGGGACACAAGAGACGAGACAAACAATTAAGCGCAGACTGAAACTCGGTTTTTTTCAGAAAAGAAATTATATAACAGAAAGAAGAGAAAGGGAAAAAAACTGGGGAGAAGGTTCCACCTTGACCAAGTGTCGTCCAGAAACGATATTTCACAATCTAACAGTGATACAGACGGTGAACTAACACAACTATCAATATTCTTTTCAATAAAAAAAGCTTCCACAGTCTCTCTAGTTTTCATGTCATGATGGGTGTATAAGACAGATGTGCACGAAAAATCAGGTACGCAGCCACGTTTCTTGCAATGGGCGGAGAAATGTAAACCCGGGGCTGATTTGATTGATATGTGGGGTTTAACGTCCCAAAACCACTATATGATTATGAGAGACGCCGTAGTGGAGGGCTCCGGAAATTTAGACCACCTGGGGTTCTTTAACGTGCACCCAAATCTGAGCACACGGGCCTACAACATTTCCGCCTCCATCGGAAATGCAGCCGCCGCAGCCGGGATTCGAACCCGCGCCCTGCGGGTCAGCAGCCGAGTACCTTAGCCACTAGACCACCGCGGCGGGGCCCCGGGGCTGATTTCAGCGCATTGTAGTGTTCTCCCAGGCGAATATTCAAGCAGCGCCCAGTCTGCCCAATGTATAACCTGCCGCAAGACAGTGGGCTACAATAAACGACATTAGATCGACATTTGGTGAAGGAATTGACATGCTTGACACCACAACCTTTCTTCACAAGACCTGCTTTCATTCTGCTTTGTAATTCAATTCTAGAACACATTTGCTGCAGTTTTCCACGTGCGAAAAACACAACGTCGAGGTTGAATTTTTTTGCACATTTTTTATCTTATGCGAAAAATTGTGCACATATGGGACTATACAACAAACTTACGTCGTTTATCTGCCTCCTTTAAGGAGGATTCCTTCCCTTTCTTCATACGCAGTACCCACTGAGCGGCGAAAATGAGGACATTGGGCGGAAAGCCTGCCTTTGCAACCTAGTTATTTGATTAGAAAAAACACGCGTCATTTTGTGAAAACATGATTTTGTTACAGCATAATTGAGAAGGTTAATTTCGATACCCGATTTTACTACTTTAGAATGCGAAGAAGAGTAGTCCAAGATTGATTTCTTTGAACAGGGAGAGTAGGACCAGCATAGATGATCTGCGCGAAAAGATAACTCAAGATCTAGAAACAGCAATATCTTATCATGGGGAACCTCGTGCGTGAAACGTAATCCATGCCCATTTTTTATCGAAGGTTTTTATAATCTTGTCCCGGTTTTTATCCAAGGAAGGTTTATGAACGAGCACAAGGTAATCATCCACATATCTGAAGACAATTATTACGAGGCTGCTTAGTGCCGTTTGCAGAGACCTATCAAAATAACTTGATTGATTGATATGTGGGGTTTAACGTCCCAAAACCACTGATTATGAGAGACGCCGTAGTGGAGGGCTCCGGAAATTTAGACCACCTGGGGTTCTTTAACGTGCACCCAAATCTGAGCACACGGGCCTACAACATTTCCGCCTCCATCGGAAATGCAGCCGCCGCAGCCGGGATTCGAACTCGCGCCCTGCGGGTCAGCAGCCGAGTACCTTAGCCACTAGACCACCGCGGCGGGGCCAAAATAACTTAAGAATATATCGCACAGGGAAGTACTGCGTATGAAGAAAGGGAAGGGATTCCCCTTAAAGGAGGCAGATAAACGACGTAAGTTTGCGGTAGTCCCATATGTGCAGGATTTTTCGTGTAAGATAAAAAAATGTGCAAAAAAATTCAACCTCGACGTTGTGTTTTCCGCACGTGGAAAACTGCAGCAAATGTGTTCTAGAATTGAATTACAAAGCAGAATGAAAGCAGGTCTGTGAAGAAAGGTTGTGGTGTCAAGCATGTCAATTCCTTCATCAAAATTCCTTCATCAAGACTAGTTCTGGGTGGTGATATTAATATTAACATGTTTCATGACAGCTCGCTTCGCAGACGCATATTACGGGTGCTTGAATCAAATGCATGCACTAATACAATTTCCACACCTACTCGTATCCAAGGTAACTGCGAAAGTTTACTCGACATTTTCGTCTCAAATATTGATGCACAAAACGTTGAATCGGGTGTCATCACGGCTCAGCTCAGCGACCACTTGAACATATTTCTCATTGTGAATTCATCTATGTTGCCCTTGCATCCTTCCGCAGATCAGCACTACACATTTCAAGATATTAACCCATTCACTCTTGATAAATTCCGCGACGAAATCTCGCGCATAAGCTGGCAAGACGTGTACGACGAAAGCGACTGCGACAAAGCGTACGAGTTGTTTTTATCCGCATTTAAGAACGCTTACGCAAAATCATTCAAGCGTAAAACAAAAAAAGACAGAAAAGCAAGAAAGCCATGGATTAATGACAGTGCGTTGAAATTGATAAAGCAAAAAGATGCTCTTTTTAAACAGTTCTTAAGGACAAGAGACGCAGTAGTTTTAGCCGCGTTTAAAAACTCCGGAATAAAGTTAACGGGTTCCTAAGGGCAGCAAAGACACAGTACTTCGAGAAATTGTTCCCTGCCGAAACGATAATGCGAACCGATGTCACATGGAGAAAGCTAAATAGTTTACTGCATGGAAACCAACAGGCCGATAATCTAGAGCAATTAACAGTAGACAGTGAGCTCACTTCAGGCACGGCCTTAGCTGACGCTTTTAACAACTATTTTGTGTCACTTGTAAATAGCTCCTATGATCCCCAATGCATAAAATATTTAAAACCCAAAATCGTTCACAGTGCATTCCTAAACCCGACAGACACTCAAGAGATACAAAGCATGTTTCGCAGTATTCGGAATAGTAAAAGCTGCGATATCGATGACCTGCAGATTCGCCCAGCAAAGCATGTACTAGATCTAATCGGTCCTGTCTTGGAGCACGTGTACAATCTTTCGCTGGCGAACGGCACATTTCCAAGACGCATGCAAATCGCGAAGGTAACAGCACTTTTCAAATCTGGCGACAAAAACAAGTTCTCGAACTATAGACCAATATCAATTCTGCCTATTTTTTCTAAATGTCTCGAGAAGCTGATAAATGTAAGAATAACCTCATTCTATAACAAGCACAATCTTCTTACAGATTTTCAATTTGGATTTAGAAAAGGTCGCTCAACTGAATTAGCATTATTGACCCAAAAAGAAATAATTCTGCAAGGCTTTGAAGAAAATTTGGTTACCCTTGGCATATTCATTGATTTTTCAAAGGCCTTCGATACCATCAATCACAACACTATACTAACAAAACTTGATATTTACGGCTTTAGAGGAACATTTCTGAAATTAATTAGAAGTTATCTGCAGTATAGGTATCAAACTGTTGTTATAGGCAATCACTATTCAAAAAATTTACCGATACGTGCTGGGGTCCCGCAAGGGAGCATACTTGGACCACTATTGTTTAACATTTATATAAATGATTTAACAAATACTAAGACTACGGCGCGATTTGTTATCTATGTGGACGACACTAGTTTATTTATCACTTCTAGAAACGTTGCCGAACTCATCAGCACTGCCAATGATACTCTAGAACAAATAAACAAATGGAGTTTATCAAACTCGCTAACTATTAATGTTGCCAAAACAAAAGGCGTGCTTTTTCAACCAAAGAATAAAAAACAAGTAGTCCATGGATGTCTCCAGATAGGAACTTCCGGGATAGAAGTAGTACCTTCAGTCAAAAGTTTAGGCGTCATTTTTCAGGAAAACATGTTATGGAATGAACATGTCAACACTATTGCCAATAAGCTTGCTCGAGTCACAGGTATACTAGTAAGATTACGCCTCTTGCTGCCATTGAAAGTGAAGCTCTTACTTTATAATTCTCTTTTTCTATCACATATCAATTATTGTCATCTCGTATGGGGCAACACAACCAGCTGAAACATCAGCATTTTATTCCTTTTGCAAAAGAAAGCCGTTCGAACGATTTTAAATGCTCCATTCGATGCACACACGGACCCTATTTTTGACCAGTTAAATATCATACCATTAAAGGCGGTGTACAATACAATTTTGCAAAAACGGTTTTTATTAGAAAGAAAGAATAGCATGGATTTTCTAGAGCAATTGTCAAGGCTCACATTAAATTGAAGCACGTTCAGTACACGTCACAAAGAAACCTGGCATGTTCCACATTGTAGAACAAATTATGGAAAACAAATGCTACGTCATGCCTTACCATCTTTGCTAAACTCTCTTCATTAACTGCCATATTTCCCCTCCCGAAGGATCTGGTTGTGCCGATCATACATCTCATTCGCTATTGTGTTTTAAATGAACATGCATTTTATGTTAAAAGTACAAGGCGAAGCGTTTTTGAACTTCTGTATATTGTCACGTTTCTTAAGACAAACTTGGTTTATTGGGTTCGTTGAGTCGACTAGCCAAGCAGCAGCTCAGACAGATCGTCTTTGTCTTCTTCCACTCCCGGATCTCACCCAAGCATATCAGGTGGCATTAGTCCCCCCTTTGAAAGCATCGACTCGATGCTCGTAACGAAAAAAAAAAATGAAGGCATACACACGCAGATACAGAGAACCAAAGGAGGGAGAGTGCCAGTACTCGCAGCGCAAATGAGGAAATTGCGCCAATGCTTGCGCCAAGCGCAAAAACAAAAGGCATAAAAACACAGGAGAACACGAACAGCAGCAGCAGCAGCAGCACAATGTCACGGCTTGTCGCAACACGTGAACCACAAGGGCTACTGTGTGAAGTACGGCTTCAGCCTAACGACATGCACGGTTTCGGGCCGAAGCTGTCGACGAGAAGACGCTGCGCCGTCCGGAAATACCTCGTAGGTAAGATCGGTGACACGTCTAAGAACCTTGTACGGTCCAAAATAACGGCTTAGGAGTTTTTCGAATAAGCCTGGTCGCCGGACAGGGGTCCATACCCACACTCGGTCCCCAGGGTGGTAGGTGACGTTTCGATGGCGGAGGTTGTAACGTCGTGCGTCTTCATCTTGTTGGCGACTGGTGTTTATGCGAGCTAGCTGACGAGCTTCTTCGGCGTATTGAGTGTATTCCTCAGCGTCTGGAGCGATTTCATTGCTTTGGTCACACGGAAGCATAGCATCGAGCATGGTTCGCACGTTGCGTCCGTAAACGAGTCGGAAAGGCGGAAATCGCGTTGTTTCTTGCGTTGCCGTATTGTATGCAAACGTGATGTACGGAAGAATTTCGTCCCAGGTTTTGTGGTGTACGTCAACGTACATTGACAGCATGTCCGCTATGGTCTTGTTAAGCCTCTCTGTCAGTCCATTCGATTGCGGGTGATAAGCCGTCGTTTTTCAATGAGTTGTGCAGCTCAATTTAAAAATGTCCTCCATCATTCGTGCTGTAAATGACGTCCCTCTGTCCGTAATCACGCATGACGGGGCACCATGCCGTAGGACGATTTGGTGCACGAAGAACTGCGCGACTTCAGAGGATGTGCCACGGGGTAACGCTTTTGTTTCAGCATACCGAGTGAGATAATATGTCGCAACTATAATCCATTTGTTCCCAGAGGACGACAAAGGGAAGGGTCCAAGAAGGTCCATTCCCACGAGGTCAAACGGTGTCTGTGGTGGTGCGATCGGTTGGAGCAGGCCTGCGGGTCTCACAGGCGGAGTCTTGCGACGCTGGCACTCACGGCAGCCTTTCACGTATCGATGTACACTTGTTGATAGTCGCGGCCAGTAATACTGTTGGCGTACTCTGGCGAGAGTTCGCGAATAGCCCAAATGTCCTGACGTGGGCTCGTCGTGGCACGCAAGGAGGATCTCGTCCCGCATTTCGGTAGGAACAACGAGTAGGAAGGCTTTGTCGCTACCACGGGCATTTTTCTTGTAAAGAATGCCTCTTCTTAGACAAAAAGAGGACAGTTCGCGAGCAATGTGTCGAGGGACCTGAGAGTTCCGGCCTTCCAGGGAATCAATAGCTGGGCGTAATTCGTCGTCTGCCCGCTGTTTTGACATAAATTCGGAATCGCTGACTGCTCCGAGAAAGGCATCTTCATCCTCGGAGCCCCTGACAGCGTGCCCCACAGGCGCTCGAGAAAGCGCGTCGGCATCTTCATGTTTGCGCCCTGACCTGTACACAATCGTAATATCGAACTCCTGCAAACGCAAACTCCACCGAGCGAGACGGCCGGATGGATCTCTGAGATTTGCCAGCCAGCAGAGCGAGTGGTGGTCAGTCACCACTTTGAAGGGACGACCGTAGAGGTAAGGCCTAAACTTGGTCGTCGCCCACACGACTGCGAGGCATTCTTTTTCCGATGTAGAATAGTTGGTCTCGGCTCGAGAAAGAGTACGACTGGCGTAAGCTATTACATGTTCAACGCCACCGTGTCGTTGTACAAGGACAGCGCCAAGTCCGACGTTGCTGGCATCTGTATGAATTTCTGTAGCAGCGTCCTAATCAAAATGGGCAAGAACAGGGGCTGTTTGCATTCTCCGCCGTAGCTCTGTGAACGCTGCATCTTGTTCTGCGCTCCAAGTAAAAGGCACGTCATCCCGAGTGAGTCGCGTAAGAGGTTCAGCTATCTTCGAGAAGTTGGCGATAAATCGGCGATAATACGCGCACAAGCCGAGGAAACGGCGTCCTGCTCTTTTATCTGATGGAACAGGGAAGGCGGCGACAGCAGCAGTTTTGTTTGGATCAGGTCGCACTCCATCCGCACTAATGACATGCCCCAGAAATTTCAGCTCTTCGTAGCCGAAATGGCATTTTTGGGGTTTCAGCGTGAGTTTAGCTGTGCGAATGGCGTCCAGAACCTTTCTCAGACGCTTCAGATGTTCTTCGAAGCTCTCGGAAAAGATGACCACATCATCGAGGTAGACAAGGCAGCTGTGCCACTTCAAGCCAGCGAGAACTGTGTCCATCATCCTCTGAAAAGTGGCTGGGGCAGAACAGAGGCCGAAGGGAAGAACACGGAATTCGTAAAGTCCGTCTGGAGTCACAAACGCAGTTTTTTCTCGGTCTCGTTCATCCACTTCAATTTGCCAATAGCCACTCTTTAGATCTATGGACGAAAAATACTTCGCGCGTCGTAATCTGTCGAGAGAGTCGTCGACCCGTGGAAGCGGGTAAACGTCTTTTTTCGTGACGCTATTAAGCTTCCTGTAGTCAATACAAAATCGCAGCGTTCCATCTTTTTTCTTCACTAGAACGACTGGCGAGGACCAAGGGCTGCTGGATGGTTGAATAATCCCGTCATCGAGCATATCTTTCACTTGTGTCTGAATAGCCGCACGTTCTTTGGAAGAAACGCGATAAGGCTGCTGCCGGATGGGGCGGACGTCATCGTCGGTAATAATTCGATGCTTGGCGAGGTGTGTTTGATGGACTTTGGAAGAAGAGGCGAAGCAAGACCAAAACTCCTTTAAAAGGTCATGAAGTGCAGCCTTTCTCTTGTCTGACAGCGTCGAATTAATGTCGATGTGGTCTAGGAATTCTTCATCCTCATGCGTTTCCTCAGACGCGAAGCACTCCGTGACGTCGGCAACGGGGTCTCCATAGGCTACGGTGGTTCCGCGGAAAAGATGCCGGTGCTCGTAGTTGAAGTTCGTAACTCGTATTTGTGACTGTCCGTTACGGACACGCACAACACTTCGGGCAGCACATACACCTTGGAGTAGCAGAAGTGATAGGTTGCTTTCAGCCACCAGGTCACCGTCCCGGAGGTCTTCACAAATGACTTCGATGGGAACAGTCGCTCGGGGCGGCAGCGTCACACTGTCGTCAGCAACACGCAGCGCAGGTCTACGGCAGTTATCAGCGTCTCGATCTGTTGCGCCTTGAGTCGAGAAGGTCACGATGCGTTCACGGAGATTTATGATGGCACCGTATTCCCGAAGGAAGTCCATGCCGATAATCAGCTGACGTGAACAGTCGCGCAGAACGAGGCAGCTGAGCACAAACGTTGACGCACGAATTTTAACTCTTGCCGTACAGCGACCCAGTGGTGTTACAACGTGTCTTCCAGCAGTTCGAATTCGCGTTTTATTCCACGGCGTAATCACTTTCCTGAGATCTTTTACTAGCCTCCCGTTGATAATCGAATAGTCTGCACCGGTGTCTATCAATGCATTGACCTGAAAACCGTCAATCAGCACAGGTATGTCAAGTGACACGCGGTCACTGGGTTCAGATGCGGATTTCGGCGTTCCTTCGGTACTGCGATTATTCTCTGGTTGAATGTCTTCCGTGTTGCGTGCAAGCGTCGATGGGAGGTCTTCCGCACTTTGAGTCCCAGCGACCTTGCCCCCGAAGGCCGCTGCCTTCAGTTTTCCCGACGGGGGCTTGGAGAGCATTCCCGTGCCGTCACATCGAAACGTGACCCAGTGGCTGCGGGTCTCCTCGGAGATGGTGACCGTGATTGACGTCGTGTAAAGTGTGCACGCTGTTGCGCGAGATATTCTTCGATGTCCCTCGGCCTTTGACCAATTTGGGGACGAGGTGAATTGACGGAAAATCCACGCAGGCCAAGTTGCCGGTATGGGCATTCGCGGTAAATATGACCAGCCTCACCGCAATGATAGCAGAGGGGTCGTCTGTCCGGCGTACGCCGGATATCAGACTTGCGCGTCGGTGCACGGCGACCATCGATGTCCAAACCATCGTGCGCCGACTGAATCGCGACTGACGGCATCATTGTCTGGATCGGGACGTATGGAACTGTCTGAAGCGGAACGTGCGGCACTGTCTGGATCGGGACGTGCGGCACTGGCTGGGTCGGGACTCCTTGACCAGAACGAGGCGTGGCAGATCGCAAGGCTTCCGCGTACGTATGACGGCGACTGTCAGTAGACACAGGAGCCGTTTCCGGATCAACCGACATCAGCGGAAAACGATGGGCGTGCAACACCTGTTGGACCTCGTCACGGATGACACTGGTGATAGAACCAACATTGATTGGTCTTGTCCCGTACATCTTTTCCATTTCTTCCCGGACGACAGATCGGATGATCTCGCGAATCCATTCGGGGCTCTTGCTCCCAGGGGTGGCGAAAATTTCGGGGGTTGAGGCAGCATTCACTTGACGGTCAAACAGGGCAGACCGTTGGTGCAGTACTTGCTCCATTGTTGCCGCTTCAGTAAGGAACTCAGCAACACTTTTAGGGGGACTACGCACCAAACCAGCAAAAAGTTGTTCCTTCACACCACGCATGAGGTGGCGCAACTTTTTTTTCCTCTGCCATAGCAGGATCCGCTCGCTTGAAAAGCCGTGTCATGTCCTCAACGTACATCGAGACGGTCTCGTTTGGCATCTGGATGCGTGATTGTAGTGCACGCTCCGCTCGTTCGCGGCGGTCGGGACTCCTGTAGGTCTCCAGAAGGCGACGCTGGAACTCGCGCCAAGATGTCAGAACATCATCCCTGTTCAAAAACCACGTCTTGGCACCGTCCTTCAGGCAAGTGTACACGTTCCGGAGCTTCGCGGCATCATCCCAGTAATTTATCGCTGCGACACGTTCGAACTCACTCAGCCAGTCGTCAACATCTTCATGCTGCTCTCCATGAAAAGGGCTAGGCATGAGCGGGTTCTGGACGGTGCAGTAGACCGGCGTGGAAGGTGTTGGAGCTTGCACGGGATCTTGTGTCGAAGTCATAGTCGCTGCGTCAGTGGTTGGTGTCTCAGGTGGTAGGCCTCGTTGGCGGCGGCTTACTCTGTGAACAGGAGTGTCCACGGGTGCAGGGCTTGTGTTCCGGCTGCTGGACGGGGTCTTGGGCATCGGGTGGATTGTGAGACGTTGTACCCAGCAACTCCACCAGTCTTGTCACGTTTCTTAAGACAAACTTGGTTTATTGGGTTCGTTGAGTTGACTAGCCAAGCAGCAGCTCAGACAGATCGTCTTTGTCTTCTTCCACTCCCGGATCTCACCCAAGCATATCAGGTGGCAATATTCATTAGTGAATACTTCTTATGCTCGTATGTTTACTATGTATTTTTGTGTATTTTTGTGTTGAAGGTGTATAGCGACGCGTTTCAAACTTTGTATATAAATTTGTTCATTGTTTTCGGATGCAAGTGTTTTAAATTATCTCTATTTCTTACTGTGCGTGTGTGTACATGAATCTGTTCTTGCATTGCATTTTTGATCTTGCCCGCCAACTGTTTGTTGCGAAAAAAAAGGGGCACAGACCTCGTCAAGCCGTAATGTGGCTTTTTGTCTGTGTCCTTGTTATCTGTACAATGTATAGATGCGAAATAAATTTCAAAGTTCAAATGTCGATCTAATGTCGTTTATTGTATCCCACTGTGTTGCGGCAGGGTATACATTGGGCAGACTGGGCGCTGCTTGAATATTCGCCTGCGAGAGCACTAAAATGCGCTGAAATCAGCCCCGGGTTTTCATTTGTCCGCCCATTGCAAAAAGTGTGGCTGCGTACCAGATTTTTCGCGCACATCTGTCTTATACCGCCATCATGACATGAAAACTAGAGAGATTGTGGAAGCCTTTTTTATTAAAAAGAATACTGACAGTTGTGTTAGTTCACCGTTGTGTTAGTTGTGTTAGTTCAAAACAAGAACAAGATTTTGTAATCGGTTGGAGCATTGGATGGCCCACTCGTTACGCCAGTCGCATCGTGCGACGACTGGTTGTTTTTTTCGCTGTTTTAAACGCTTTATAAGTCGTTTTAACACGATTGCTTTCCCGACATTAAGCCTGTCTAAGGCAAGTTTGACAACAGCTCATAAGCACCGCTGTAGCTCAGTGTTAGAATACTGGGCTGGCACCCAGCGGACCCGGGTTTGAGCCCCACTGTGCCACTAATGCTAGGTCATACCCGCCTAATGCAAGTTTGACAAGTTATGGCACCGGCGTAACTCGGTGATAGAATATTGGGCTTGTACCCAGCGGACCCGGGTTCAAGCCCCACTGTGTCATTGGTGCAAGGTTATTTTTTTGTTCTAATTTCGCACTATGTGGTTACGGACAATGGCAACGGCGGCGGACAACTGCGCGTGACCCGAGTTGTGACCTCATAAAAGCTTTCGCTGTAAAACCAGACGGCAATGACGATCACTTTAGGAGCAATTTTTTTTTTGCCGCATGCCGAGGCTCGCCGCTTTGCCGCAGCCAATCAGAATGCAATGCAATGGTGGCGCGGTGGTGGCGCGGGTGTGCGTTTGGGAGAAGCACTGACACGTCATAGCCACGCGTGCGCAAAAGCACCAGATGCCCGCCTACTCTGCCGCGTGTGGTCTGAATAGATGTACGTACTGGCCGCCACGCCGATTCGAAAAACTCGCGTGCCCGCTTTGCCGCGCTGCCTTTGCTGTGAATGAGCCTTTTCTACGCGCTACCCACACAGCGCAACGCACGTGCCAGCACACCTGCCGCACCCAAGCGGAGGGTGAAAGAGCGTCGCTGATTGGCTCATTTGTCCTCCTCTTGCGTGCGGCAGGGGTCCCGGCACGTGCGTCGCGGCTGTGTGGGTAGCGCGTGGAACGGCCCTAAATCTTTTGCAAATGTCATGAGCGGCCGGTCAGTGGACTCGCCTCCTGCATGATGCATGGTCACGGTTTCATCTTCAATGACGTGTACGGAATTACCGTGATCGAAGTCCAGTGTTAACTACAGAGTGTACATAATGTTGCATCATCAACAACAGCAACAAGGAAAAAAAACTCGAAATCTTTTTTTTTTGTTCCCGCGGCTTTTTTCCATCGTTTTCGTAATCACGCGATAGGTAGCTTGGGCAAGCTATTTTGCGGATATTGTAGCTTGCGTCGCTTGCGTATTTTTGCTTTTATGGTGACAGGAAGGTGATTGATTTTTTTTTGTGACAAATATTTATCCAGCGAAGCAACGCAATCTTATCAACACGACGAGATGACCTGGCCACACGTGACCACAATCGAGTGCTTTTTATTTCCTCAGAGCTAGGGTGCTGTTTCACCTGAAATAAAATCGCATACATTGAAGGTACGGACACAGCTATCCACAGCGATCAATAATCTTTTGTGGCCAGTATTGGAGGAAAATGGCAATATCCTTAAAGCACGTAGCAAGCGCCCCCCCCCCCCCCCCCGGCGCTCAGAGAACTGTAACTAAGATGACAGCAGTGCGGATTTCAAAAACTTGCGCACGCGCAGGTCGTCTGGTGAGAATGGTCTACTTGTTGCTATCTCATTCAGTGTTTCGTGCATGCTGTGAAGTTGACTTTTTTTTTACAAGCACATAAGCTTATTCATCCATAATGCGCAAAAAGACAGAGGGCGCTTGTGTACAAAACTAATATGTCATACGTCCTATTATGAAGCTCTTTTTTTTTTTGCATGCAAAAGCTGCGTTCAATCCTTTGACACATAAATTGTACGAAGTTGGGCACACGAACTAATATGTCATACGTCCTATTATGAAGCTCTTTTTTTTTGCATGCAATAGCTGCGTTCAATCCTTTGACACATAAATTGTACGAAGTTCATTAACAGTGTAGAAAATAGAGGTGAACGTTTCACGCGCTCAAAATTTAAGCGCGTGCAGCGTGGTCACACTGATTTATTCCCAATCTGTCTAATTATTCACACATGTTCTAGGGATGAAGCTTCTTAAGGTGGCACCCGTTCGTCCCTCGTCGTAGTACGTAATATGTCTTACGCTTTGACCTGCAAGGTGGTGCCGGTGGGAGATTTCTCCTGTGCGTTGTTGAACAATAAAAAAATACGCAGCGTGCGCGTTAACTAACCGCCGATTTCTCCTGTCTCTCATTCCGCATCAGCAGCCATTGGCATGCACATTGAGCACTATCTCACGAGATAGGGTTGCTACGTTGTACTCGCTCGGTGTAACTTTCTTGGTTTTAGAAAGGTTTAGCGAACGTTGGGCCGCAGTGCCGTGAATACAGTGAACTAGTATGTACCATGAACTCGAGGTGGTTAAATGTGGGAAGTAGACACGAAGCGCAAGCCCTAAGAAAGTGTGCGTGTGCCTCCTCTCGTTCAGTCCTTGGAATGTCCGCTGGATGGCGGTGCTTCTATATGAGGAATATATGATGAAAAGATGCGAGATGGTGGTACTTGGAGTGTTGACTAGGAGGACGAACGGACACTCAGACAGATGCATGGACGGACGCACGGATGGCTGCACGGACGGATGGATGCATGGATGGACGCAGGGGCGGATGCATGAACGAACGCAGGGACGTACGCACTGATGAACGTGCGGACGCACGCACGGACGGGCCGATGGACGCACGGACGGTCACACAGACAGACGCATGGACGGACGGATGCTTCGCCCCACTCTCCATCATTCACCCCGTGGATATGCTGGCATTTTTTTTTCTATTACTCCCGGACAAAAAAAAAAAACACTAACGTCTTTCAGACTCCCACGAATATCGTTAATGTGCCGTCACTGTTCATGACGGCCCTTGGAACGCCCGCCAACAGGACCGTGTACGTACACGTATTCACGCGTACCGTTTACCCACGTCAGCAGCGACTGCTGCGTGTAGTTACGTTCGTTAAGCTGTCACGCTTGACTGCTCGTCTTAGAGGAACGCAAAGCACTCTATTACAACAGACAGCTGCGGAAGGACACAGGCAAAAAACGTCGTACGCATATCGCTGTAACCTTGCGATGGCCGAGCCGAGTGCCCCGTCGTGCGAGAGCAAGTTGGCACGGTCGAGACAATGCGCAACTCGGGTGCGACACGGAAAGCCGCGCCAAAAGCTGGCAAGCTCCTTTCTGACGACACGGACCGCGTTCTCTAAGGCGCGATTTCAAGGAAACGCTGCCGCTGCAACCGGACCATTTCGCGTACAGTAGACTACATGTGCCGAAGCTCCACTCAAAAAAATGTTGCCGCTGAGTATACTCGCCAGTATGGTTCTAGTTCATATTTGCCAGCGATCCCAAACAGTACAAGCGACTTTCAATGGATTGGAAAAATCTGTGGTGTGAAGCCAGCTTATTGTGAAAGGACGAATTTGTTTAGATGGATACACTGTACACTGGAAACTCAAATCACTTTAGTTTCGCCACCATATGTTCATTAACAATGCAGAAAATCAAAGTGAAAATTTCATTTCTACATTTTGTGTCAAAATTTCAACGCGTGACTCGATGGACTTCAATGTTCAATTTTCGTATTTTGTGTGACAATAGCTCAGAGAATGTTTTTACAATTTGGTATGTTAAGCTTGTGGCCACCTCAAAAGCCAATGTACAATATTTTCAGCGATCAGGAACTACGTTGGGCACAGTAAACGCCGTCAAAATGTATACGATGTCAGGGTGATTCGCGCGGCACTGTCAAGGCAGCTTCGCCACACGCGTTTTTTTCCCCTCTTTTTTTGATAATTCGCTCGTTCGCCAAGCTTTTTTTTTTCCGAGGCAAAGAGCTTGATGCTTTTGGTATTCTCAAAAATAAATTCACCAATACGAAAGTGAGCAAGTGAGAAAACATGGGAAACACTATGATCTGGTTACGTTCTCCATAATGAGCATATTATTGAAAGAGAAAATCAATTCTGATAAAGAAGAACAGTCATTTCTTAAATGTTGCACCCAAGTCTGCGCCCCTGACGTCACAAATTTAAAAGCAAATTTTTCGTATTTTGTCGACACCGACGAGATGACGTACATTGAAACTTACAAGTTACGCATCTGACCCCCTCAGGTGGAGATAGTTCAAATATGCCGATCAGAAAGTGCATAGGCATCAGAAGACGACTTCAGAATGTGTGTCGTAACGACGATTGGTGCGGGAATTCGGAAGTGACGTCACGACCCCCCTTTCGTTTTTGCTCGTTTTCTCGCTTATCAAGCACGATCTCGAGACAAGCGGGGTGCTTTTGTTAGTGGGAAAGAGTATAAATCCCCAAATACGAAAGAAATCGTTTTTTCTCTTTTGTCTTCTTTAATGTCCTGCCGTATTTGCAATCTATATCTCATTCCTGCGACACATGGAGGTGGGCGATGGGGTGTTTGTATACGGATAATTATAGGCAATGGGAAAATGTGGCTCGGGGTTTCTTGCAGGAAATACGAGAGAAAGAGAGAGAGAGGGAGAGAGAGTGCCCGATGGGGGGGGGGGGAGGCGTTTATTTCAGGACGCAACTATTTGGCGTCCCTTCCGAATGTCACGGTCGCGGTGTGACTGACAGCTGCGTCACTGTGAACGCGCAATCCGAGCTAACGCGGTTTGACTGCATCACTGTAGCCCCCTGATGCATTGAATTATATAGACCACCGCAATGGCCTGCTGTGGCGGAATAGAAAATATACCTCGTTGACTTTCTTCTGGTTGAGTAATGATGATAATTGCTCGGGGTTAACGTCCCGAAACCATGATATGATTATGAAAGACGCCGTAGTGGAGGACACCAAAAATTTTTTGCCACCTAAGGTTCTTTGATCTTCCCCTAAATCTAAGTACATGGACCCAATGTTTTTCTCCTCCAATGTTTTTCTCCTCAATTGAAAATGTGACCGCCACAATCGGGATTCGATCGCGTGACATCGTTTTGACGGAGTCGGGATTTACACGTCTAATTTTCTGTGGCTGCACCTTAATAAACATCGCGTGGTCAATTACACTATGCAAATTTTAATTCTGTGTACAGTGATTCTGGTGTGTATACCTTCAGGTGTACCTTTTGGAGTAAAAAAAATCTGTGTATATAGCCAGACATTTTGTTGAAACATAAGAAGGCGAAAGGCATGCTTTGCTGTACGGGAGTTGGTTATTTTGCCATAGGTATATATCAACGCGTATGTTCAATTTCGAGGTTTCTTTCTTTCTTTTTCGGTCGCTAATCAGGCTCATATAGTGTTGATCATATATAGAGACCCTGAGTATACACACATGATATTCTCAAGAAAGGAAAAAAAATACACAGATAATCACGCATAATTTCAATTAAAAGCAAATCCTTTCTACTCTTCGCATGAAATAAAGCAACAATGATTGGGAATTAAGGAATGCTGCTTGCGTGGAAAGCCACATAACTTGTTACGCTGAACAAAGCAGATTTGTGCGTTCCTCAGTGAGGACGATTTAAAGCAATTTTATTGTGCGAGATATCTTATTAGTTCATTTCGTTCTCTTTTCGTTTCTTGTTACACTTGTTATTTCACTTGTTATTTAGCCGTTCGTACAATAAGACAACCACGGTATTATATGCAATCAACCAAGACGACTGGAAGCACATGCAAGGCTGCCTCTACACGCCATGACGATGACGACGATGCCGGTAGAGCTGATGACTATCACGGATAACGACGGGCTTGTGCAGTACGGGACATCACTATATGCTCTATGACGCATTCTGTCTGGCTGTAACCAATCAACAACAACCAGGCGAACGTGCCCAGGCCTCGTCTTCGCAAACTTCAAGCTAGCTCTGATACCACAAAGCAGTAATACTGAAGGCAAAACGAAATCCACAACTCAACACAACATACCATTTATCACCGATAAACGTTGTATATACCTGCATGTACACCACTTTGTCACCCACTTACATGCGTGAGTGGTCAATGTCACGGGTGATTGACGGTAACACTGAGAGAGAAAAAGAGAGAATAAAACGGTTATTAGATGTTCTGCTCGAGTAGATCGGTGAGTGGGATCCTCAGTCCGGGATGCCATTGGCACGGGCCACAAACCATGCCACTGCTTCGCCCACTCATCGTCATTCACATCATGGATATGCCTTGTTTTTTTCTTCTCCGTCAATTTATTGTTCCTGCCACACAACCCTTCGAAAGAGTTCTGCACGTAACGTAGTTTTACATTGCCTCCGTGATCAGAAGCACCTGCACTTGATTTCACACTGCGTCCGCGATGGGGCCCACCAATGACCAAGCAAGCTACGATGTCATGTGGTGACGTCAACACGCGAAGTGACGTCACATGGCTTCATTGTTGCGTCATGAGGACGTCATAACGACGTTAGAGGTTATGGCGATTTTTGACATCATTTTGACGTCGTGTGATGACGTCTTTTACGCGGCGATAATTTTTTGCATCGCTCATGTTCCCGGCGTGGGACGTTGTTTGGTTTTCACGTTTGATGAGGCTTATAAAGCTTTCGCTTTTTTAATGCTTAATTTGTAAATATCTCTTGTTTGCGTAAACAGATTCTGCCACTGCCACTATTATAAGGAACGGCTGCTTCAGACCGTGCAAAGAGGCCAGTTTAACCTAAGGGCCGTTGATAATCTGAGGCAGCAGCTAAAAAGTGGTTCATGACCTCGGCTTCAAAACTAGCTTAAACTTGGGGAAACACGAGGAAATTAAGAATTAGGTGCCAACGAGGTGAAGATGCTGCCCTAAGGTCATCATCTGGACGACTGTGCAAACGTGGGTGAGGACGCGTGAACACACGTACATGTAGGACGTTGCCATTTGCAGTGACGTAAACATACGGGTCAACTTGACTCTTCAACTATGCGTGCATCCTGCACTTATTTCTTTCCAGCCTCTTGAAGAACTCCTGCTTCCTCGCGTCTCTTTCTTGAGGTTATCGAAACACTCGACTCTCGAGAGGCTATTTCCAGGCGGGTCAGTATACGACGATATCAGCGTGCCGGACACTGTGCCGCGATGATTGAACCCTTTACAGCCGTCAGTCTCAGTGTTTTGTTGTTACTGATCGTTGCTCCCAAGCCGTATCAGATCGACTCTGCCAAAACCTTCCCGCTGAGATCGCTAGAGGAAAATTGTACGCAGCAAGCGTCTGCCTGCACGTCCCACAATTGTATCCATGCTTCAGGATATCACAATTAATTCTTCAACGTACGACACTACAGCAGAGAAGGTATACAGTGCACATTATCAATAACACAAGTATAATATTTATGATTATACTATTTAAATATACCGATTGATTATTAATATACTATTATTAATATACTGATATAATCTTTACGCGTGGTAAAAAGTCGTCATTTCGACAAATACAAACAATTTCGGGTGGCACAGTGTTCCACTCTCTTAGAGTGCAACGAAAGAGTAGCGGGAAACGTCGCCCCCAAAAGGAATCTCATGCATCTTTAAGTGGTGATCTCGACGTTGAGAAATTTAGTTGGGTGGTTTAAATAGAATTGCCTGATGATCACTGCTTTCGATTGATGAATGTTACGGAGAAATTTTAATCTGATGTTTCGACGACGGTGTTCAAGAAGATGCCACTTTAATGCAGTTTTTGTTTTTGCTCTCTACCATACTAAGCATTCCGTCATAATTTCCAGTGACAAGTGGAACTGCTCTACTTTACAATTTTTTTTTAAATTTATCTACAAGTTTCTTGGTGTAGGGGCTTTAGAAGACGCACGCATACTCCAGTGTATACAGCGGACACGTGTAAAATCCACGTGTTTCATAAGACGAAGTTGTCTGCATGCATGAATGTCTCTAGCGTATAAAATTTGCCCCTGTAAATAAAGAAAAGCAGGCAGGAAGCGTCACGTTCCAGAACCGCAATGTCACCGTCAGCCTTAAAACGAATATGTGTGTCACTTTGATGTAACTTGCGCCCTGCTATCCATATTTCCTGAATTTGCGCAACACAACACTGATGAACAAAAAAAAACAGATAGCCAAGTACAAAAATAATTAAGGTAAGAGGTTTGTTACTTACAAGACATGACGGCGACGTGGCTTGGAGGAACGGGAACCTTATGTGGTGCATCCCAAACAGGCATTCCTCAAGACAGGCGATACAAATAGAGGTTTGATCTCGGCCGTGGTGGTCGCATTTTGATGGAGGCGAAATGGTAGAGGCCCTCGTACTGTGGCAATGTGAGATGCCAGTGCACGTTAAAAGAACACTAGAAGGTCGAAATTTCCGAAGCCTTCCACTACGGCATTTCTCATATTCAGTACTCGGCTGCTGACCCACAGGTCGTGGGATCGAATCCCGGCTGCGACGGCTGCATTTTCGATGGAGGCGAAAATGCTGTAGGTCCGTGTACTCACTCTGCCCGTGTACTCAGTTCCGTGTACTCAGAAAGAGTCAACGACAATGTTAGGCCCTGAGGTCCACAATGCCCACGCTGAAGTCACCGACTTGTATGAGGGGTTTGTGCTTGCAGGTGTTGTATAAGGTTTAGTCGTAGTTATAATTGTTGTCTGTGAATTGTAAACCATGTTTTGTGTGAGCACATGCCTGTGGCACATCGGCGGCCATGTGTCACAGGTATGCGGATATGTACCACAGGGTATGTACCTAGGGCAAGTACCCAGGAACGGGGAGTACAAAAATTGGCAATTTTAACGCCAGTGTGCGTCACAGTCACCGACTTGTATAAATGGTTCCCACTTCCAAGTGTTTTATATCACTCTGTCACAAGTAATATTAGTACTACTAAACTGTTAAACTTTTTTTCTGTGTCTCACATCTACGATTATGTCCCCGTGATGGACACTGTGAACGGACAAGGCTCGGCCATAAAGTGATTCGCGCGTATATAAAAGTGTGGCCGTATTCTTCAACCTGTTCCTCTTCTTATAGCAGGACACCACGCACATGACATCATCATCATCATCATCATCATCATCATCATCATCCTGACTACGTTCAATGCAGTACGAAGGCCTCTCCTATGTTCCGCCAGTTAACCCGGTCCTGTGCTTGCTGCTGTCAATTTATACCCGCAATCTTAATCTCATCTGCTCACCTAACCTTCTGTCTCCCCCTAACTCGCTTGCCTTCTCTGGGAATTCAGTCAGTTACCCTTAATGGCCAGCGGTTATCCTGTATACGCGCTACATGCCCGGCCCATGTCCATTTCCTCTTCTTTATTTCATCTATAATATCCTTAACCCCCGTTTGTTCCCTAATCCACTCTGCTCTCTTTTTGTCTCTTAAGGTTACATCTAACATTTTTCTTTCCATTGCTCGCTGCGTCGTCCTCAATTTAAGCTGAACCCTCTTTGTAAGTCTCCAGGTTTCTCACGCCGTAGCTAAGTACCGGCAAGATACAGCTGTTATATACCTTCCTCTTGAGGGATAGTGGCAATCTACCTGTCATAATTTGAGAGTGCTTGCGAAATGTGCTCCACCCCATTCTTATTCTTCTAGTTACTTCAATCTCGTCAATCGTCTCCGCGGTTATTACCTGCCCTAAGTAGACATAGTCTTTTACGATTTGAAGTGCACTATTACCTATCTCGAAGCGCTGCTCTTTTCCTAGGCTGTTGTACATCGTTTTCTGCAGATTAATTGTAGGACCCACCTTTCTGCTCTCCTTGTCTAACTCCGTAATCACGAGTTGCAATTCGTCTTCTGAGTTACTCAGCAATGCAATGTCATCGGCGAAGCGCAGGTTACTAAGGTACTCTCCATTAACTCTTATCCCTAACTGTTCCCATATAGGCTTCTGAAAACGACCTGTAAGCACGCGGTGAATAGCATTGGGGAGAATGTGTCCCCCTGCCTTACACCCTTCTTGATTGGTATTTTGTTGCTTTATTTATGAAGCACTATGGTAGCAGTTTATCCCCTGTAGATTTCTTCCAGGATGTTTATATATACTTCATCGACGCCCTGACTACACTGTGTCTGCATGACAGCTGATATTTATACTGAATCAAACGCCTTCTCGTAATATATGAAGGCTATGTATAGTGGTTGGTTATATTCTGAGCATTTCTCTATTACCTGATTGATAGTATGAATATGGCAGTGATAGTATGAACATGACAGAACGTCTTTATTCTCGAGGCGCACACCGGCTGCATCAGCACAGGAAGGAAACAGTACAACAGCCCGAATGATTCTCTGAATAGTATATATACACACACTATCTCTCGGTGCATGCGCAAGTAGCAGTAGCTATAAAGAACATGCCCATAAACCACGTGATTGGCATCACAGCACATTTTGTGCATATTTTCATTACTGCGTGGAGCGGTGCTCACGACTCATCGCCTAACTGTGGCTACGAGCCCCTCGACCATGCAATGTGAAAGTAACGGTTGCGGGTGGAATGTCACTTTTTGCTAACACCGTGTCCTGCAGGCGTAGACAGTCACCGTGCGCTGAAAATTACGTCCATTTAAGTGAATGTCGATCACCAAGGAGGCCCTTGGTCGATGGCCACGCTCTCGCTGTAGGGTAATCAATGCCTTAAACAACACATTTTAACGTCACAAACTCTACAGTGTGAGTTTACACGTCATTTAAACTTAAAACTTATACCGAGCAGTAAGATATCATGTATGAATTATTAATATTTTTTATCATGCATAGATCGTACTCACCCGTGAGATAAAATTGCAAATTTTAATTGCAATTCCACAGTTCACAAGGCAAGCACACTTATGCGCTACTTTTTCGTAGTCACTTCCGATCTGACAAGTTTCAGTTCAGTGGTTATCAAGGTACTCTAGCGTTTTATCGTTCACGGTGGCTATCTTATTTTATTTTTTCACGGATTTGGTGCTGCATTTACACGCACTGCAAAAAATAAAACTATGAAGATAGTTTTTATAGTCTTTTTTGTAATCTTGTAAAAGCAACAAAAATCAAGAAGATGAAGGTCAAACAAGTGTTTGTAGTTCTGCACCGTGCAGCGCGTCGCTGCAACAACGTCTCTCTTCAAAACTTATCTGTCAACCTGAAGACCCAGTTCGGCGACACAACAAGCGCGAACCTTGCCTGCCCTGGCGCCTTGAGCGCGACGGCACGTGCGTTCGGCATCGACAAAGCTTTGTAGTACACTTAGCCTGTAGAAGGCGAGCACTCCAGAGGCGTTTTTTATTCGCCCGATGTCGGTCTCTTCGTTTGGCATAGACACCATACTCTCGAGCTTCCCGCCCGAGCTATTTGATGGTTCTTTTATTGACACTCAATCACTGACGAGTACGGTGAGGGTACAGTGAACTGCGATTTCTCGGTGATTCAACTCTGATTGATTGATTTGTAGGGTTTAACGTCTGAAAACCACCATATGATTATGAGAGACGCCATAGTGGAGGGCTCCGGAAATTTCGACCACCTGGGGTTCTTTAACGTGCACTCAAATCTGAGCACACAGGCCTACAACATTTCCGCCTCCATCGTAAATGCAGCCGCCGCAGCCGGAATTCGATCCCGCGACCTGTGGGTCAGCAGCCGAGTACCTTAGCCACTAGACCACCGCGGCGGGGCATGGTGATTCAACTCTCTCGTTTCCTTTACATACCTACAACATGTGTCAGAAACGCTGTGGCAGTGACGTGCTACCAGCTGCGTAAATCAGTTCCGGTGCGCATGAGATGAAAAATTCTTGACCATGGGGGGAACGAAAGAGGGGAAATTAAGAACTCGTTCTTAGAGGCGACGCTCCTTAAGGTCGAGGCTTGTCCGTTGGTGGCGTTAGAGTGCGCCATAGCCATGGTGACGCTGATAATGATGGAGACGAGATGATTACAATGATGATCACGAAAAACAACTGAGTTGTGCAGTACATGGCGTCTTGAATGGATGCATTTCGCACGACTTGAAACAACCAACCACCACAAGGAGAACGTGCGCAGATCTCACTTTTGCCAACTTCAGGCTACATACACTCGATGCTACAAAGCAGTAATGATGATTTCACAGCTCAAGACAACATACACTTTATTACCATTAAACCAAATATATAGTCTAACACTTTTTGCGTGTGCTATGTCGACTTCCAGATTATCCTCTCTTTGATTGCAATGTCAGCCAGAGAAAGATGAACAAGAAAACACTGCGCTGTTTTTTGGTTGCTCTAAAAACTACACAAATAAAAAACTGCCATCTGAAGATCAAGCATCACCAAACGCCGGGTGTTTTCGGCTGCGTACTTTTCAAAACATTCTGTTTGTATTACGTTAGAGGACCTAAATCGGCATGTGCCACTATACATCCAGAATGACTAGTGTTCCACGTATGTAAAAGGACAATTGGATATGGAAAGATTGGCGAACAAGCATCAGCGGTCACATGTGACCCCGTCCGGTAAGAGACGAGACATCTCAACAATAGTATTTGGTGTTTCGCGCCCCAAAGCCACGATACAGTTTTCTGAGTGGAGGGTTCCGAAAATTTTGGCCATGTGCCGTTCGTTCTTTAACATGCACTGATATCGCACAGTACACGATGATATACTATTTTGCCTCCATAGAAACGCGACCATCAAGGCCGGGATCGAAGCCGTGGCCTTCGAGTCAGCAGTCAGGCATCGTACTACCGCTACACCACCACGGCGGGCAGTGCGAAACGTTTAAGTACTACTCGTGAGCTGACAGTTCTGGGTAGCCACCCGAGTTGTTTTCCCTTCCTTTACTACTATACATCTCATTAAGGTGTGTGCGGTCTAACAATAAGCGTGGTAGCTCGGCTCAACGCGGTTATCGCTGAAGTTGGTGCAGCGTTATTAGCACGGACGAGAATTCACCTCGCAACGGAGTAATCAGTATAATATATTACCTTGTGCTCTGCACCGACTTTGCACGACCAGGACATTCAGTGGACGCTACAGGAAAACGACCTGGCGAAATCCTAATAATATGCAGGGTTTTACGTCCCAAAAGCAACGATGATTATGAGAGATGCGGCAGTTGAGGGCTCCCGTAATATTGATCATCCTGCGTTCTTTGACGTGCCCTGCCATCGCACAGTGTACGGGCCCCTACCATTCCGCCTTCACCTAAACGTGAGTGCCTTGGCCGGGATAGAATCCGCGACCTTCGGGTCAGCAGCCGAGCACCCTATAGCCACTGTTTCACAAAAGCGAACCCTGGCGAGATCCTTGTCGTGTGGTTACAAATTCCGCAAGACAGCGGGATGCATCGTGTTACTGTGTTGTTCGAGTACACGTTCTTCCGAAACACGAACGGAAGTGTGTTCCTTGTTCCTTCCCAATTTCGGAACGAGTTGCCGTCCCAAGTTCAACAAATCCAAAGCGAAGTCGTTAGAGTTAAATTTCGAAATTTGGAGCGTGTCGGTGCATCAATATCATATATGAATCTGGCAAGAAAATATAGTTGTTGATGATAGTAAGGTGAAATAAAGTAAGCAGTGTCATGTTCACTTCACTCTACGTATATTTTACAAATTATATATAACAATTGCGGTAGCAAGTTGTCAGTAGATAAAATAACCCTACATAAACCCTCCTATCCATGGCTTTCAGAGATCACCAGCCATTCCACAGACATGCAAAACTGCAACTTTCATGCTCGTCTATTACAAGTGTAACAAATATAGAACTTTCCACGACAGTCTTCAAATGCGCAGTAAAAATACTGTGCTACGGATATTAACGCGACAGCATTCAAGAGCTCGTTTCGCAAAAATTACGGTGCCGGCGTCGTTGGTGGTGAGCGAAAAATCAACCTTGTCCATGAGCGAAAATGCGGAATTTCTGCATATGAATAAGTCATAAGAAACGGTTTGAGTGTGAATATAATCGAAGCTTTTCACGCAGCAAGCAGGTTTTCCACCAGAGTCAAGTCGTTGCTTGATTGATTGATTGATTGATTGATTGATTGATTGATTGATTGATTGATATGCGGGGTTTAACGTCCCAAAACCACCATATGATTAAGAGAGACGCCGTAGTGGAGGGCTCCGGAAATTTCGACCACCTGGGGTTCTTTAACGTGCGCCCAAAATCTGAGCTTACGGGCCTACAACATTTCCTCCTCCGTCTGAAATGCTGCCGCCGCAGCCGGGATTCGATCTTGTGACCTGCAGGTCAGCAGCCGAGTACTTTAGCCACTAGACCACCGTGGCGGGGCTCAAGTGGTTGCTTAGAGCTGCTCAAGAGAAAAAAAAGATATCACGTATTTAAACGAGGCTTCTTATGTCAGTTTAAATGCGAAGCATTTCTTTGCGTACTGCGAGCACTTTTGGCGTCTACCTACGTATCTATCTATCTAGCCGTTCACGTCTGGGTGCTCTCGTGATCACACCCTTAACTTGGCGTTAACCAAAATGAACATGGGAGAGTTAGATGGTTTGACAAATACGACGCGATGGTCAAGACATGAATAATGTCAAAACCCCGTCACGTACGTCGTCAAACACTTCCCGCCAGAGAGTGGCACATACCCGCGGGCGGGTATTTGCCACAGGCGATTAACACTTATCTACTCAGGAACGTCGAGAACATACATGGGTAATTTCAACGCGTAAGCGTTAAGGAAAACCTCACATCAGCAGTGTCCACCCGACGAATGCAAAGAGTAAATGTGATGGTCCCAGCTATAATCGAACCCCAATATTCTGCGTGGCAATCAAGCATTCTACCACAGAGTTCTCGGAAATACTTTTCAAATGGACTCTAATGCTCGTAAAACGTCTATTGTGGTTGCAGTGCTGTCTATCCAATTTTATAAACATTACATATCTACTTCTGTAATACTTTTGTCTGAGGCAGGTTAACGTCAATGGTAGTGAGGTGTCGTGCGCTGAAATGGATTTATGTAGCAGTGTAGCTACATAATTGATTTATGTAGCTACCATCCTCGCGAGCACCAGCTCTTCACATCAGCCTACCGCTTATGGTGTTGCTAATACTCATGTTCCTGTTGGCATCATTGCACACGTGCAAACAACTGCTTATATAAACATCTGCAACTTTTCAATAATGTCTGTACGTACAATATTTGTACGTACATTTAGCGTCATTTCATGACGTGTCGCTCAATAAAATTTACAACACGGCCACCTTTCCTCCACATGCTTCGCACAACGTCAATTCGCAAGGTACGTGGGATCCGAATTTTTAATTTTACTTTACCCTCAATATACACTCTACATTACCAGCAGCGGAGGGGAAATCGTATAAGCATTTATTAGTCTTGTAATATTCAGAATATAATATAAGCTTACACAATATATCAGTAGCTCATAACATAAAAAGGACACAAATACGTTAGTACACACAGTAGGTATAGAACGCCATTCGCAGTGGTACAACAAAGAAAATTTCACAAAAGCTAAATGTAGGGGTCCATTTAGTTAACAAGAGATTCTTAAAATGCAAGAGGTCTTGGATGGTTGTCATAGTGCCAGGAAGCTGGTACTATTCTCTGGCAGTCTTGGACAAAAAATGACAACGAATGGGCAATGGTGTTACTCTTGCGCACTTGAACCTTCTGACTATGGTCGAGATGCGCTTACGTGAAAGATGGGGCACGTATCACTGGTGAAGACATGTGTGGGTTATGATGGTAGGAGGAGGAAGTAACAAAAGGGAGAATGCTGGGAGGTTAACCAGAAAGACATCCGGTTGGCTACCCTACACTGGGGGATTAGGGAAGGCGACAAGAAAGACGAGAAAGGGGGAAGAGAGGGAAAAGAAAAAAAGGCGGGGGAGAGACTGACAGTAATTTCACTGCAGCGTGTAGAACTCTACCACATGTCAGAGACGTTCACACAAGCGTGTCTTTCTCAGCAAACACAGCAGGGCTTTCACTGCCTTGTGGGCTGTCGAGGCATGTGGACGTTGCTGTAATAGCACCTGCACAGCAAGAGGCCGATCATCCAGTCGCCGCATTGCGTTGGCAAGTATTTGTCTATCTGATTAAAATCGAGGACAATGGTTATGAAGGTAAAATTACGAGAAAGACATAGACGAGAATGTTTCCTGCGAAGAGCAAGTCAAGTAAGTTGTAACGATACTTTTATGGTGGTTACACTGGATGTTCTACGATAATTAGATAATAAAGACGGGCAGCAGGGTTTCGTGTTGGTTCTATGCTTGGGATTAATGCAATAAGGTGAGGGTCCCACAACGCTGACGCGTACTCAAGTAGTGAGGGGACGTATGTGGTGCTTAAGAGTAGTTTAACAGAGCATGGCAATGCGTCAACGTTGATTGATTGATATGTGGGGTTTAACGTCCCAAAACCACTATATGATTATGAGAGACGCCGTAGTGGAGGGCGTCTCTCATAATCCATCTGTCCATCCTTCCATATATCGGTCCGTCCGTCTGTCCGTTCATTCATGCATCCGTCTGTACATCCGTCCATATATCCATTAGTCCGTCCATCCGCCCGGCTGTTCGTCCGTCCATCTGTCTGTCTGTCTGTCTGTCTGTCTGTCTGTCTGTCTGTCTGTCTGTCTGTCTGTCTGTCTGTCTGTCTGTCTGTCTATCTATCTATCTATCTATCTATCTATCTATCTATCTATCTATCTATCTATCTATCTATCTATCTATCTATCTATCTATCTATCTATCTATCTATCTATCTATCTATCTATCTATCTATCTATCTATCTATCTATCTATCTATCTATCTATCTATCTATCTATCTATCTATCTATCTATCTATCTATCTATCTATCTATCTATCTATCTATCTGTCTGTCTGTCTGTCTGTCTGTCTGTCTGTCTGTCTGTCTGTCTGTCTGTCTGTCTGTCTGTCTGTCTGTCTGTCTGTCTGTCTGTCTGTCGACGAGCACGAGTCACTGCGCCCACCGCTCCGCTTTGTTCATTCCCCACCAACGATCCGACACGTACGGCGACGCTACAGGAAACTGGGAGATGTACTCGTTTCGCGCTCACCCACGCACCGGCCGCACAGCAGCCAATAGCAGCCAATCGCTGTTTAGCGGTACAGCGCTATCGAAAATATCCCCACTCAACTGCAGTTTGTATGGACTTCTGTGCGACAGCGCCATCTATTATACTGATGGTACCGTTGGTTACGCCTGACGCGGGACAAGGTTAGACTAAAAGGAGCTTTGCTCGTCACAAACTGTTATTTTGCGACATGTGTCCTTGTCATTGATGACGTCTGTCGAAAATAGGAAGAACTCGAGTTCAGCGCGGGCGCAATTGATGATCGCACGATGTGAAGAGAGTAAATCCCACCCTAATATGACGTCGTGAGAACAAGAAGCAATACAATAGATTCGATCGCACAAAGAACATTTTAGATGACGACGCGGGCTGTGCAGGCACCAGATGGCTCGACGTGCTGGGCGTCGGCTGTACGAAGGGATAGTCTAGAAACAGGCGTCATGACTTTTCGGATATGGCGGCAAATGCGGCAATCAATCGCTGAAAGGGCAGCGCTGGTGTCCACAGGGGCTTGCGTCCATGTTCCTTATATAGCGACTTCAATAACGTTTTGGGGAGAAATTCGAGGCCTTATGCATTTCCCCGAAACCGCAGTACCGCAGTTTTCGCCTCCTGAACTGCGCTACTTAGTTTTCCTGGCGCACAAGGCTCCGCCGTCGCTGCATTAAAAAAAAATGGGCAGATCCCACGTACAGTGGGAATCGATGATATGCGAAGCACGAATGAGAAAGACTGATATGTCACTTAAAAATCAGCACTACGTTACGAGGTGGATGTAAATGATGCTGTACATATCTTCCGTGTCGTGATCATCATGTTTGGATGTGTCTTTCACCTTTGTCATCTATTCACGTCACGTGATAGCAAATTTAGTATATGTGGAGCTAGCAAAACACCCGCGAGCACGCTATGAACGTGGTATGTTGTCATGTTCTTACATGGCAGGTGTGTCAGGATTATCATATTTGCACCAGTCATATATTTCGTCATTCATTGATGTCACGTAACACCCAATTCGGTATACGTGGAGCGCATCATGAAGGGCCCAATATACTCCAATGTAGCGTTGACGCGCGCGCACGCTGGGCATAGCGAGGCTAACGAGGGTACTGTATAGTCTAAACGCTAGGCGTGACCAGCGTACGTCGGCGCCGCCGACGGCAACCGGCGCGAAATGCGACATGCTGCATGTCACGCCAATGCGCTACCCAGACAAAACTGCGTCTCTCTCTTTTCGTCACAGAGGGACGCCAGACGCGCTGAAACGCGCATTCTTCAAAGCAACGCAGCGTGGCGCGCGCCTGCGAGTGTATGGCAGGACCGGCGCCTGGTGTATACCAACGCCGGCGGGACGCAACGAAATGAACACCGGCGAGCACGAGCACCGCGTCACGTCGGAATATATTGGCGCCTTGACTGTGGCATGTAGTCATGTTGTTACATGACACTCTTGTCCTGATTATCATGCTTCCACCAGTCATATACCTTCGTCATCCATTCACGTACCATAATACCAAATTGGGTATATGTGACGCTAGTGAAACGGCTGCGAGTGCATCATGAGCGTGGCATGTAGTCAAAATTGTTACATGACACGCATGTCATGATTTTCATGTTAGGGTCTGTCGCTTGTGTTCGCCATGCAATCATGTCATACCATACCAGTTTTGCAACATGCCATGCGAACGAATCCACAGCAAAGCTGCAGGACAATGAAATGTAAATCATGACAATCATGACATACATGTCATAATTTTCGTAGTATGACTAGTCAAATATGTTATTAATACAGTCATGTCATGCCATACCAAGTTTGGTATTGATAGCATTATCGAAACGGCCAGGAGAGCTAGAAGCCGTAGGCGGCAAGATAGATAGATAGATAGATAGATAGATAGATAGATAGATAGATAGATAGATAGATAGATAGATAGATAGATAGATAGATAGATAGATAGATAGATAGATAGATAGATAGATAGATAGATAGATAGATAGATAGATAGATAGATAGATAGATAGATAGATACTCTCAAAGTCGTCGATGTTCGTTAAGAAATGATTAACGGTTTAGAGTGCTTGGTCAAACCTTTATTTCTCTATGGCTTGGTTCTCTACAATACCAGACCGTAAAACAGTCCCACGGGCCTCACACTTTCTGTGCCGTATCGCCCATTGTTTAGAGAAAATAGTTGACGATTAACCACATCAGCAATATTAATATGGAAGTACTGTTGATAAAGCCAGCTTCAGAAATTTTTTTCGGCAAGTTTTATTTGTTGTATTGACCAAAGAGGCGCAAGTTTCTTCACGGCTTCTTGATAAAATATGGGCGTATCCTTTGTATAAACGTTGTTTTATAGAAAATCAAGAGAAGACATCCGCCCGACAAACATTCAACTATACAATAAAACATTATTATAACATGTTATAGTCAATTTTCAGCCTAATGGTCGCTGAATTGTAGCCTTAAAGTGGGTGAATTGCTCTCCTACTGCAAGCACGCTAATCGAGATTTTTCCGTCAACGTTGCTGCAGAATGCTACCGGCCGTGGTAAGCTGTTCTTTGCGACGGGTCGTGCGCACAGCATACTGGTGCTGATGCTGATGACCTCAGATGGATGGCGCTCGCCCACAGAGGGGGATGGGCCAAAAGCCGGGCGGCAGGATCCATAAATGAAACTAAAAAGAAATTAAAGCCAATCTGAAAAATTAGTTTAGAGATAATACTGCCAAAAAACAAAAATGTTTCCTGAACAAGCGGTCAAACCATCTCTTGTTCCTGACAGACAGCACTACGAATTATAAACTATAAAGGTCTGAAAAGGTTAGGGTTCACTAGCACGGTAATCTTTTAGTTTCATTGATGTAGTCAAACACAGCGGAGCATATATCCCTGTGGCAGTAACCAAATGAAGTGCCACCAAGTGATAAAATTACTGGCACAATTACTTGTATTCCTAGCTTTTGTAATGGGGCTACTCAAAATCTTTTTCTCTGATAAGAGTAACGACGACAGAATAAAATATATCATCGTCATTAATCGGTACACGCTCGCTTCAGCCTCGTCAACTTCCGATTCGCTATATATACTCCCACAACCCACGCGATGATTTGTCTGACGTGGAATAACGTGCGTGAAGCTTGAATATCACCTAACATTATTAACAACTATAGTCACGATACTAAAACCCGGTATTAATACGTGATTTACGGTGGGCCTGAAAGTCACGTGACATCATGGCGCAACAAGCCACGCTACTTTAATCAAGCAACATCGCGCAACTTTTTACGTCACTAAAATAAAGCGACGTCATCACCCAACAGCTATTCACGTTACATGTTCCGCAATAAGCCCCGTTACGACTCATGTGAATGAAATCACGTGACCTTTCCTAGAAGCTATTCACGTTCGCACCCGAACCATAAGGTTTCCTTATATTAACCAGAGAGGACTCTGGTTCTGCGATCATTCTGAAGGGTCCGTGGGAATGACGGAGTTGCCTAGTCTTCGTGCTTGCAGGCTTCAAACGCACTTGGTGCTTTGTTTATTGCTCTGTTTTGGTTTTCTTTCGATTAAACTAACGAAATTTGTGAGCTTCGTGACCCGATTTGAATTGGTGAGCCTAAGTCTTAGGTTAAGGTGTTGCCGTGCAACTGAAACACATTTCAATTATTCTGTCGCCACAAAGCAGCTCCAAGAGACGTGAAGCCAAACGGAGCCTGAAGAACGAAGACTAGACAAATCCTTGTGAAGCACATCCAACCGCATGCTCGCTGAAGCGCCAAACGTCGCAGCTCGCATAGACACTAGCGCCAAAGTTCTCTCTAGTGTACATATAGGAAACTATAACCAGAACCACGTAGCTGCATGACACGTGATATATTTTTGCCAAGAACCACCTGACAACTAGTCACGCGACTGCAATCCCGTGACAGCACGTAATCCTAGTCACGAGACTAAAATCATGTAAGCTTCCACAAAAACGAGTCACGTGACTGAAATCCCGTAACATCGCGTTTACATTCACGTGTCATGTTCCCGCCAAACCACGCAGCAGTCTAGAGTACTTCTAGAGTATAACTATACAACAGTTCTACACAACACTTCTAGAGTATAACTATACAACAGAGGCGTCAGCGCACTTCGTGATAGCTTAAGAAGCTTCGCTCTTAAAAATTTAAGGACACCTTGTGTCACAAATGACTGCAACTTTCGTTTCGCCCGCGCGACCCGTCGTCCAAGGAAGAGTGCTTTTGTGTTGGGAGAACGACATCCGGCGTATCGTGGCTATTCGGCGACTAAAGACCCAGCATGGTGCCGCCGCGTCTTCCCTACGTATTGAAGGGGGCACACATGTGTTCGAGAAAAAAGGAAATGACTTCCAGAAGGCAAGGGAGCACGCGTACGCCCCGAAAAAGTTTGGACTGCATCGGAATCGGCAGTTGACATGCAGCCAGCAAGAAGTGCGGTCATCGGTGTCGCAAGTCTAGCGTAGGCGGCGAGCATGGAGTGACCCGCGCAACGTATTGAGACGACTGCAATTCCGGGCACCCTCGTCGTCTACCAAGCCGGCGAGATCTTCAGCGGCACCCGTCAACTCCCCTACGTGTACCAAGAGCTGGCCTGGTCCGTATAGAACTTTTTATTGTGACCATTTTTTAAACTGTTATTTTATTCTAACCAGCTTTTTTAAATCATTGTAGTTGTGTGCGCTGCGTCGCACGTCGAAGCTCAGAAGCGCGAGCCGGAGCTTTTTTTTTTCTCGTAAATTTTCTTTGTCTCTCCTGTAGTTTCGTCATGTTGTTTCAATAATATTCTACGTATTTGTCTTTTGTCTGTACCTGTTCTGGTGTTCTTTTAGAGGATTCCTCGTTTTGTAGCTGTTCTTTTCCATCGCGTATCAGTTTTCTACCACTGTTATTTTTCTTAACTCCTGCCTTTGCCCGTGTTTTAATTAAATGCTGGTTTGTGTTTAAGCAAATGTCCGCGTCTGCTCTATGAGTACGTCGGTTGGGCCCATACATCTCCACACGTGCAACCCCGCACGGGTCGACAAACCTGCAAATAAATTTGAGATGTACCACTTCGAGGCCTTTCAGGCATCGCAGGCCGAAGCGTAAAAATGGAGCTTGCTAGTCTGCCGCACGTCGATGTTGGATCGGCGGGGCCTCACGCGAAGTGTGTGACACTTTGTAAATTCCAGAGCCTGTTTGGCGAAAGCCCGTGGCCATTCTACTGACAATGCCATACCCTTTTAGGTGCGAAGCTCCTTAGGCTCTTACGATGTCAGTTGACGCCGTCGTCGTTGTAGCTTCCCGTCGGACCGAAACACAGGTGTTACATATACCGTGCTCAGAGCGTTCCCAGTGCACATGTATTTTGAAAATAGACCATACTCTGTCCGTTCATCTGCCCGTGAATCTGTCTGTCCGTCCGTCCATCACTTTATAAATTCCGAAGTGTGTTCGGTGAATGTCTGTGCCCATTGAGACGGGGTCAGTCACAATGGAGCACGGCGCCCGTGTCTCTCTACTTGCATGATTGGACGCTGGTCACAGCGGCGCTACGCAAGCAGAGCGCGAAGCGCTGTGGAGTCCAATGCCAGGCGCGACCGTCATCCGTTGGTGCGCCCCGGCGGCCACCGGGCACCGTCGTAATAATTTATTTATAATTTCATCAACTTTTCATAAATACTTGACAAAAAATTGGCAGATCCCACGTACAGTGGGCATCGATGATATGTGAAGCACGAATGAGAAATGTTGATATGTCACTTCAAAATCAGCGAAACGTTGCTAGGTGGAGGTAAACGAGGCCGTACATGACTTTCGTGCCATGATTATCATGTTTCGATGTGTCGTTTACCTTCGTCATCTATTCACGTCACGTGACACCAAATTTAGTATAGGGGGAGCTAACGAAACAGCCGTGAGCACGCTATGAACGTGGTATGTTGTCATGTTCCTAAATGACACTCTTGTCAGCATTATCATGTTTGCACCAGTCATATATTTCGTCATTCATCGACGTCACGTAACACCAAATTATGTATATGCGGAACTAGCAACACGGCCGTGAGCGCATCATGAAGGGCCCAACACAGTATACTCCAATGTAGCGTTGACGCGCGCGCACGCTGGGCCCAGCGACGCTGCGTTGGCAAAACGCGAGGACTCTATAGTCTGACGCCAGGCGAGACCAGCGTCCGTTGGCGCGGCCCGACGGCAACCGGCGCAAAATGCGACATGCTGCGTTTCGCGCCGATTCATTACCCACACAACACCGCGTCTCCCTCTTTTCGTGACTGGGGGACGGCGGGCTGAAACGCGCATGCGTCAAAGCAACGCAGCACGGTGCGCGCCTGGAAGTATATGGTAGGACCGGCGCCTGGCGTGGCAACACCGGCGTGACGCGACGGAATGAACGCCGGCTAGCACGCGCACCGCGTCAGGTCGAAATGTATTGCCGCCTTGACTGTGGCTTGTGGTCGTGTTCTCACATGACACGCATCTCATGATTATCATCTTTGCACCAGTCACATACCTTCGTCATCCATTGCCGTCACGTAAAACCAAATTTGGCACATGTGAAGCTAGCGAAATGGCCGTGAGCGCATCATCAGTGTGGCATGTAGTCTTGTTGTTACATGGCACGCATGCCGTGATTATCATGTTTTTGTGTGTCATTTACCTATGTCGTCCGTTCGCGTCGCGTAATACCGAGATTGGTACATGTGAAGCTACGAAACGGCCACGAGCGCATTATGAGCGTAGCATGTAGTCATCTTGTTACATCAGACGCATCTCAAGTTTATCACGTTTGCGCCAGTATCATACCTTCGTCATCCATTCACGTCCCGTAATACCAAATTTGGTATAACTGAAGCTAGCGAAACGGCCGCCAGCGCATCATGAGCGTGGCATGTAGTGATGTTGTTCCATGATACGCATCTCATGATTATCATCTTTGTACGAATAATATACCTTTCTCATCCATTCACGTACTGTAAAACAAACTTGGTACATGTGACGATAGCGAAATGGCCGCGAGCGCATCATGAGCTTGGCATGTAGTGATGTTGTTACATGGCACGCATATCATGATTTTCATGTTAGGGTCTGTCGCTCGTGTTCACCATGCAATCATGCCATGTCATACCAGTTTTGCAACATGCCATGGGAACGAAACCACCGCAAGAGCTCCAAGACCATGAAATGTAAATCATGACATTCATGACATACATGTCATAATTTTCGTAGTATGACTAGTCAAATATGTTATTAATACAGTCATGTCATGCCATACCAAGTTTGGTATTGATACCATTGTCGAAACGGCCAGGAGAGTTAAAAGATAGATAGATAGATAGATAGATAGATAGATAGATAGATAGATAGATAGATAGATAGATAGATAGATAGATAGATAGATAGATAGATAGATAGATAGATAGATAGATAGATAGATAGATAGATAGATAGATACGCTCAAAGTCGCCGAAGTTTGTTAAGAAATGCTTCGCATTTAAAAGGAGCTTGGCTCTATCATCAGTATCCACTTCGTGGATCGGCTGCCAAGTTTGTACACTTTCAGTGGAATGGCCCACAAACAGAATGTGCGACTGTTTTATTTCATTTTCACGATTAATCACTGCAAGACGTGAGACTAATCTGCATTCGCTCGACATGCGTTCGTGTTCCTCGCGCAGACGTCATCTATTTGCATGCCGCGGCGTTCACCCTCAAGGCTGAGAGTGAGGCGCCACAGCTCGACACCACCTAGAGGAAATTCTTTCCGAGTCAGTCTCGGTGGCGTTGCACAGCTGGCATTTCACTCTCGCACTGGGAGGCCATGGGTGACTTCTCGGTCCCCCATCGCCCTATGACATGGGGGGCCGGGAGGTCACCGGTGAGTCCACGCAGAAGTCCTTGAGATGGCTCCAATGATCTCCGTTGTCTTGCACCTGGCGTAGGACGTCCGACGAGGTCGTTTTACCTTCACTGCAATTTTCAAAGGACAAATCTCTGTTCAGTAAATGAATAAGACGTACCTCCAGGCTGCGTTGTGTCACTAACAAAATATTTCACCGACAGTGACGCATCCAAACAATCTACGGTGATCTGTTCGAAGAAGCAGAAGCAGTTTCGAAGACGCTAAGAACCTCGCCTGCCATAAGGCTGTGTGAACAAGGCGGTATACAAATAATTCCTACAGCGAAAGTTGCACTTATTGTGAATATTTTTTTTCTTGGTAATTGAGATATTTAGCACTAAACGCCATGCAACGCAGTCATAGGGATTAGGAGAGTGCATGGAGTCCATGCACACTCCCATAGGTTCTGAGAAGAGGACTTTTGGGAATTCAACGAGAAGACGTACAATGCGACAGCTGATGCCCTGTTTTGACTTTAATTTTTCTGAAGGCTTTTTAGCTATTATATTCGTGTGTTTGTCATATTTTACCTCATTTTAAATATGCAGCACGGTCGAGCAACAAAAACACTGTCTGTGCAGTACAGATTTGTTAGCTGTGAATATTTTTTCCCTGGTCCTTCTTATATACTGCAGTTTTGTTTTACCTTATTATGTTGCTTCTTCAACAAAATTTCAGTTGATAGACAGCGTTCGTCTTGTCGGTTTTCACACCACTTGCGCTTTGTTTTACTTTTTCGCTGCTCGTTAACAAGATGCCGGAGTATGCATCTAGGGGTAATAAATACATGGGGAGCATCAGCATGTTGTAAGCAAAGGTTTGTGCGAGTATGAGATAATTACAGCGACTATTCACCTTTTCATAAACGCCTCCCTGGGCGCCGCGATAGCCCTCCTTGGGCTGTGCAAATTGGCGCGTCCCCTCAAAAATGCACTGGCAACGCTGCTCCCTTAGCCTCTGTACATCCGCGCACAGCCCATCATGGCAATGTTTTTTTCTTTCCTGTGAAAAGGTGTATAGGCGGCGCAGCGGTAGGTCGAAAGGGCGGACGAGACGGTGATGTCGCGTGCGTGCACGTGAGCGTCGCAGAGCGTGGAGACGCGTTCATTGGTTCATGACTAGTGAGAGACCGAACTGCGTCACAGTTTATCACCATGTGACAGCTTTGGAGCACAGTTTCATGGCACCGCCTGCGTCGCTGGAATGACCGAATTCACTGCAGATGCATCGAACACTATCCCCTTGGTTACCCGCATGATAATCAACAAACACTATATTTCTACGTTCTATTTTTCAATTGCCTAATATATTGAACATGGAAACGTATATTTGAATCACAGAGAATATCGGACAGGTCTCTGGAAATAACCTAGTGTCATTTTGTACGACGGCTTCATCAGGCCAGATTTGCGGAATATGTGTCAAGAATGTCAAAATCATGCCCACAATTTTTTTTCCTCAACCACGCTTGTATAGAACGTCATTGCGCTACTCAGAATGCGCTGTTGCACGATGCTTAAGGAACTATTGCTTCATAATACCGCGCAAGAGAGGTGCCAAAACGATGGCTCTTGCCGGACCTTGTCACATGCCTTTAATATCCCTACTAGGCCGACTGCCATGCATGTGCTGACTACATCAACAAAACGATAGCTTACTGTCTGATAGAGCTGTTGGATCTCATCCACACCATCACAAAGCACAGGACGGCTCCATGCTCTCCCATAGTAGAGTACCTAGTACTCTAAATCATTAAACATTTTTTCTAAACACTCAAATGTGAGGCCCACGGGATGGCTTATGCTCTCCCTTAGTAGAGTACCTGGTACTCTAAATCGTTACCCACTTTTTATAACCTCCCTGAAGAGAACTAAGTCAACCTGGTGCGGCTACGTATTGCATATATCAAGTGTGAGGCCCACGGAATGGCTTTCAGCTCTTCCATAGTAGAGTAACAAGTATTTCAAATCGTTAACGACTTTTCTAAACACATATATACTCCTTGATAGTAATATTGGGAACGAAGCTCCCCAAGCCGAGGGTCATGCGTCCGTGATGTATCTAGTAGTAGTCATAGAGTTTACTAAAATTAACTAGAGGGGACTCTGGCACTGCGATCGTTCAGAAACCATGGAAATGATGGGTAGTACACACATTTACCTAGTCTTCATACTTGCGGGCGGCAAATCGCACTTGCGACTTCATTTTTTGCTGATTTTGGTTTTGTTTTAAAAGAAAGAACGAACCCTCTTGAACTTTGTGAACCGATTCGAAATGGTAAGCCTAAAATAATAAAGTGGTGAAGTGCAACCGCTGAAAATATGCTGATTTTTGTTTCGCGAGAACACATCTCCAAGCCGCACAAACACACACGAAGCCAGAAGCAGGCCAGAAGTACGGAGATTAGACAAATACGTGTACTACCCATCATTCCCACGCTCGCTCAAGCCCCGTGCGTTGCAGTTCCCGTAGACACTAGTGCCGGAGTTCCCACTAGTGCATATTAGGAAACTCTGTGGTAGTTGTAGTTGTCGTCATAGTAGTACTTGGTATATCCACCTCGACGACCGGACTAGAGGAGGGGCATGTGCGCATCCTCTTCAATTGAGGAGGAAACCCGCACACGTCACTCATAAATAAACAAATAGTTGTTTCTGATGAAATAACTTATATGGACGAGTATTGGTGACATTACCTGCAATAAAATTTGCCTTGAATTTGATGCTTACAAAAAAAAAACTAGCATCAAAAGGACGCACTTTGAGCAACATCTGGCCGGAAAGGGTTGCCATGCTAAACTCGCTGGGCGTAACACATTTGGTTTTAGCAGCGAGGGTATGTACCCTGTGCTCTAAATCGTTACCCACTTTTTCTAACCCCCCCCCCCCCCCCTGTACTCTGCATTGAACCTCTGCTAGAACAGATAAACAGATGTACTTCAATAGGCGAATTCCCCCTTCCTGGCCTTAGTTAAGTGAAAGTGGCAGCCTACGCCGACGATATTTCACTTTTTCTCAGGAATATGGATAGTTGCGGGTCTTTCTTGCAACTCTTTCACACCTGCAGCAGCCTCTCGGGAGCACAACTCAATCCAGATAAGAGTAAAGCAATGCGCTTTGGTAGCTTCGCTGAACAGTTTCCCGATGGAGTCCACTGGGTAGACGGAGTAAAGGTTTCGGGGGTGACATTCGATCCTTGCGTCCGGGAACTAGGCCGTACCACGAATGAAATTAAGCGCAAAGCGGATAAACGTATTGAGATTGCGAGGACTTTTCACTTACATTTTACTGAACGTGCGTATCTCATCAAGACAAGCATAGCAGTTTCCCTTTTTTATGTAGCGAAAATTGCACGGCCACCTGGACGAGTTTTGCTCAGAGTAGCAACCGCATGTGGCTCCTTCTTTTGGGGTGGCCATGCGGAAAGCGTCGGCAGAGCACTAGTCCGCCTACCAACAAAAATGGGAGGTTTTAGCATTCCAGACTTCGAACTTATGTGTCGTGTGTCGGACTTGAGAACCAGGTGGGAACTCATCTCAAGTACGACATACCGAGGACGAGAACTCAGAAAGTACCTTTTGGGAATTTCCCGTCGTTTCTTTGGATTAGCAGACGAGACGGGACCGGCAGCTGAGTGGCCGCCGCCCTACCATACGTAGGTGGTGAAACCTGCATTTTTTTGCAAAATAACTTAGCAGATTACGAACTAGTGGATATGTCACTCACTGAAATATGTGAATGTATCTGTACAAAAATTAAACGATGATCAGTGCAAGAAATGCTGCGAAAGTCGACGCTGGTTCAGGAAAACCACCACCCTACCCGCTGAAGTCCGAGACTTCACTTGGTTGAGAGAATGGCAGGCGTTGCCAACGGCCGACCGCCCTCCGCCTCATGTCCGCACTGCGACCGGACGGAAACTCTAAATCATGTACTTCCCGAATGTCCTGTGGCACGTACTTTCTGGCGTTTGGTGACCAGCATATTTCCAGTCAGCATGCAATGACAGTCGCGGCACAGAGACATTTTTGTTGAGTTGATAGTGTGCATTGGTGCTTTTGTATTGTGGAAGCGGAGCGGACTGGCATGCCTGCGGGGACGCCTTCAGAAGGCTAGTTTCCTCTGCTACATCGCTTAAAAACCATGATGTTAACACATCTTAACGAACAGTTATTCATTCTGGGGGAGGAAGCTTTCGTCCTGCGGTGGTCAACACGATTTATTCTTCTCAGAAAGAACAAAGTGTCCATGCCTTGCCTTCATTACTGAGAAGGTAGGCTAGTGTTAGTGATTTCACTGAAACAGAACTGAACCTGCGTTTAGTATTATTTATTCTTATACGCATTAAAAAATGTTTTTGTTATTTTTTCTGAATTGTACGTACCCCTGAGCATAGTTTTCTTTAAGCATGTTAGAATTTCTGTTTACAGGTACAAAAAATTCCTGTTGTGCATTTAAATGTATATTAAGATATATTAGCAATGTCTTGAGAACGAACAATGTAACACATGAATGTATTCTGTGTATGTATGATTTTTTCAGAAATGAAAATTCTCTTAAACACACAGGGTAGGGCCGCAGCGCCATGAATATAGTGAACTAGTATATAGCCATGAACTATAGGCGGTGAAAGGTGGGAAGTAGACACGGAGCGCACGCTATTAGAAAGTGCGCGAGTGCTACCTCTCGTTCAGTCTTTGGAATGTCCGCTGAATGGCAGTACTCCCATATGCTGAATATATGATGAAAGGATGCGAGATTGCGGTACTTTGAGTGTTCACTAGATAGATGGACGGACGGATGGACAGACGGACTGACTGACAGATGCTCAGACGGACGCATGGATAAATAGATGAACGGATGGACGAACGGATGGACGAACGCATGGACGAACGCATGGATGGACGGATGCATGATGTTACGACTCGCACTGCCGCCGACACTGTTGCGTAGTGCGCCGAGGTCACGGTCCACTAAGGTTGTTCGGTAGTGCGTTTCTCAGCTCGCGGCTGCTTCTGGGCAGAGCTGATAGACGAGCGGACAAGACGGCGGTGAGTTAAGGCAAGATTTAATTATGTGCAGCATAGAATAGAGGCGTTACATATTCGGCACTGCAGCCGACAGCTTAGGGACTCGAAGAGCCAAGGTGTCTTCAGAAGCTCTAACGCTGTCGTCCTCTCTCTGACGCATATGTTGGCTGCTTGGCGACGCGCCGCTTGGTTCCTTATAGGCCCCGGTTGCTCTTACGACAGCAACGTCCAATCAGAACCACCGCTGGTGGCGTCAGCATCCTCAAATAGGGACCCGCCGCTGGGTGGCGTCATGGGCGAGTGGTATTGCGACGCGTTGCGTAAGACTCGCCACAGTGAATGGCGTCGATTGCAACATCGGGTTGGAACTGAATCCGTGCGTGGAGAAAGCTTGTCTAGCGTTGCGAAAGTCCTACCGGCGCCACCGGGCTAATGACGTCGTTGAGGTGATGGCGTCAGGCAGGCTCGCTCGCTGGCTTTGACACTAATTGCCTTTGCAAAAGCAATGACGTTCGGTCTGGACTCCCAGGCATAACAACGAATGAACGCAGAGATGAACGGATGCACGAACAGACGGATGGATGCACGGACTGTCGCCCAGACGGACGCACGGACGGACGGAAGCAAGAACGAACGAACTCATCATCATGCACTCCGTGGATATGCTGTGATTTTTTTGTCGACAGGGTCTCTTGAAATGTGAGGCCTGCGGGACGGCTTTTCGTTCTCCCATAGTAGACTAATATGTATTATAAATCGTAACAACTTTCTCGAAACGCAGTTCCGTGACTAAGTTGGTGTTTCTTCTTGGCCACAGTGTTCACCTCGTAGGGACAGCTGCTTACAGCTCTCCTAGTGTACAGTACAGAGTAGTGTGAATCGTCTGCTGTTTATTGTAAACTATTCAGCAAATGAAATTCATTTGGTAGGCTTATTCGTTTCAGGGACGGCTCACTGCTCTCCCGTAGTCAAGTACGAAGTACTAAAAACCAATAAACACTTTTGCTAAACCCACAGTTACGTCTTATTTGTTGTTCGTCAACCACGTGTTGTACAAATGTATATATATTTTTGTAACAAATGTTTGTGTCTGTGCGTGTTCTGTTCTGTGGAGATGTTAAGCTGGAATGATATTACCATCCACTGTTTCTGAGAATAAATATTTCAGAGCACGCCGCTAATGCGTGCACCTGCTTTTTGAAACTGTACAGCTTATTGCACTCCCATAGTATAGTACGTAGTTGAGAGAGAGAGTAAAACTTTATTGAAGGGGAAAGGGAGAGGGGCGTTTTAGAGCCTTTATGGTTGGGGCCCTACGTCCAGGGCTCCACTGGCCTTAGCCGCCCGCCGGACTTGATCCAGTAGTGCGAGCTGCACTCCTGGGTCCGAGCTAGCGAGGTGTGCCTCCCACTGCTCCATACTAGGTGTTAAAGGTTCGCCGAGAAAATTGGTTATGTCACTTGGTTTACGATCGCACCCCCACGATATGTGGTAGAGAGTCGGTCTTCCGCCGCACCACGGACATACAGCCGGGTAAAGAGTTGGATGTATCGCGTGTAACTTCAGTAGGTGCGGAAATACATCCGTTTGAATTTTTCTAAGGTCAGTGGCCTCTTCCCCATTAAGGGATCTGTGAGGTGTTCCACATTTTTGACGCGTGAAGCGCTGGTGAGCTAGAATCTCCCTAGGTAAAATTGGCATGGTCAATGAAAGAGATGGATTCTCCGCTCGGTTACAAAACGCACGAGCTAGAGCGTCCGCCCTTTCATTGCCTTCGAGACCTGCGTGTCCCGGGCACCAGATCAAGCGATGGTGGTGAGTGATTTTGGATCCTAGCAACCTCAGCCCCATTGCTGGAAGGCGGCCCCTTAAAAAGAGCCGGCAGGCTTCCTGGGAGTCGGATAAAATAACTGATGGCTCCCCTCTACGCTCCTGAAACCTTAAGGCTAAGGCTATGGCCATCGTCTCCGCCTTTGTAGCCGAGGTCGTGCGTACGGAGGCACTCGTTAGCAGCGTCATGTTGTTGTCGACAACAGTAATTATGTGTCTCTGCCAATCGAAACTGGCCGCATCGACGTACGCGACATTTGAAGCTGAGCCGAATTGCTTTCGAAGCCAGTTTACCCTCGCAGTACGTCGCTCAGCGTGAAAGTCGTGATGCATATTTTTGGGCACCGGTGCGATTGAGATTCGCCTGCGGACCTCTTGGGCTACGTCGACCAGCTCCTCATCAATGTGCTGTGGGTGGGGCGAAATTCCTATTCTAGTGAGTATCGCCCTGCCTGCTGAAGTTTCACTTAGACGATTCCTCTGAGACATGAGGACTGCGGCACTGAGCTCAGCATAAGTGTTATGTATACCGAGAGCTAGGAGCCGCTCGGTCGGTGTGCTGGTGGGTAGACCAAGTGCTGCCTTAAAAGCGCTTCTAATGAGCACATCCACCTGGCTCTCCTCACTTCTGTCGAGTGAGTGGTACGGTAGGCCATACGTCACTCTGCTCAAAACTAAGGCCTGGACAAGCCGGAGAGTATCCTTTTCTTTCATGCCTTTTTTATGATAAGTGATGCGACGGATCATTCTAGCTATCTGTTTAACCGTAGTCTTTAAGGTGGTTATCGTGTGACTGGCTTTGCCATTGCTTTGGACCCAGAAGCCAAGTATACGGGCCTGAGTAACCTCGGCTATGGCATGGCCGTCTACCTGTAAGTTTATGGCACCGTTACTTTTGTAATACTTACTGTGTATTCTTATGAGTTCAGATTTTTCAGGCGCACAGCTCAGCCCACTATTTCTTGCGAACTCTGCCACAGCTGTCGCAGCAGCCTGGAGGGTCTGCTCTTTCAGCGCCAGTGAACCCTTCGTAGCCCAGAGTGTGATGTCGTCCGCATACAATGTATATCCAAGGTGCGGGATTGCTTCGAGCTCGTGAGCAAGTCTGCGCATAGCTATGTTAAAGAGCAAGGGGGAGATGACTGCCCCTTGCGGTGTGCCTTTATTTGGCATCGAGAACGGCACCGACCTCGTGTCGCCTATCCCAATAGTTGCCGTCCGCCCAGAGAGGAAGGATTTAATGTAGTTAAATGTACGCTTTCCGCAGCCGATTGTGTTGAGTTCAGAGAGAATGGCCTCGTGCGAAACATTATCAAAGGCCCCTTTGAGGTCGAGGGCCAAGACCAAATGTTCGCCTCCCCTGGGTACGCAACTCATGACCTCTTCTTTTAAAAGGAGGAAGGCATCCTGGGTTGAGAGTCCGGAGCGAAAACCAATCATGGTAGCGGGAAACAGATTTTCTTTTTCAATGTAATTTTGAAGCCGTGTCTGTATTACTCGCTCGTAGAGCTTGCCCATGCACGAAGTAAGCGAAATGGGCCGCAGGGCTCCGAGCGATGGTGCTTTACCGGGCTTTGGTATAGTTATTATTTTGGCTTCCTTCCACTCCGGAGGAACGTGACCTTGGGACCAGCAGTGGTCGTTAAGAAATTGCGTTATCTGCTCAAGAACCTCAGTGCTGAGGTTTCTTATCATAGCGTTTGTTATACCATCCGACCCCGGCGCAGAGTTCCGATTGGCTGCCTGGGCTGCCGCGAAAACCTCTTCTTTCGTGATTGCGGCGTCTAATGTGGCATTCTCGCTGCCGATGTACTCTAATGTACATGGCGGAACCACATCAGTACCGATATAACGGTCTTTAAGCGCCTGGATCAACTCTCCGTCGGTGCCGGGGTAGCTGTGTACTATTCTTTGAAGAATGCGGTTCATGGAGGACTTAGATTTGTCCGGCTCCAGCATGGACCTCAGTATCGCCCACGTCTGGCTAGTCCCTAGTGTACCGCGGAGAGAACCGCAAAACTGCACCCAACCATCGGTGGCAAGTTTCGTTGCGTATTCATTCGCTTCCTCCGACAGAGCAGCGATTCGCCTGTAGAGGCAGCGGTTGAGGCGTTGTTTTTTCCATCTCTTGATCAGGCGTCGCCTACTATCCCACATGTGCAATAGGTGCCGGTCTATCGCAGGCGCCTCAACTGTGCGCGCTATTTTCTTAGAGGTGGCATCATGCGTTTCTCGAATGAAAGCAACCCACCCACTGACATCACAGGGCGTTTGCTCCGGCAGAGGGCGCTTTCGAAAGGTCACCCAGTCTGTCATCACAACGTCACCAGCGACACGACGAACTTTTGGTGATGCTATAGAGGTGCTAAGAATATAATGGTCACTACCAAGGTTTTCATCGAGGTTTGACCACGTGGCATTTTTAATGTTGAAGGTGAAGGTCAAATCAGGGTACGTGTCCCTGCTAATGCTATTACCAAGCCTGGTGGGTGCTGTTGGCAGAGTGATAAGGGTAAAACCTAATTTAGACGTGGTGTTCTCTAATAACACTCCCTTGGGTGAATCCCGGACGTAGCCCCAAGCGGTGCTCGGAGCATTAAAGTCGCCCACCACCACTAATTGATCTCTGGTGCCAACGGCTCGAACTGCCTCGTTTAGGAGTGGGCCGAAGTCGTCATTCCGGTTTTTGGGAGGACTGTATATGTTTAAAATTTTCGTTCGTACTTTTCCTCGTTTTTGTGGGAAGACATCGATAATTTGGTGATTAATGTCAGTCTGATCGTAATGGTCTAGCGCAACTGTCATGAAGTTACTCACCAGCGCTGCAACGCGGGGGTATTTTGGATCGTATAATGTGTAATATCCCTGCAATTTGACGGGACGGTTCCCAACTTCTTGCAGGCATATTACATCAGGTGGGATTAGTGCCGAATGGATGTAATTCTGCAATGCCGCCGCTCGTTTGTGGAACGTGCGACAATTCCACTGCCAGATTTCTAGGTGGTCGGAGTTTTGCGTGGAATTAGTTCGCGCCATGGTGACTACTGCCTTTATTGGGGGGTGTCTGCTTTCTCCGTGATTCGACGGTCCTTCGGTAGTGGACTGCTCGCGGAGGTAACACTGACCCGCTTGTTGATGGCACGCTGAATGCCTACAACTGAGTCATTAACGTATCGTCTTTGTTGTTCCGTTTCTGCTGCAAACTCTTTCCTGTACTCCGAAAACATTTGATGCATTTGCTGCATCATCTGCTCTCGGAGTTCAGACGCTGCTCGTTGCTGTTGTGATTGGAGTTCTCGCATTAAGTTTCGCAAGCTCTGCAACTGTTCCCCCATCTGTAACTGGCTAACGTGGGCCTCCTCGCTAAACCTCTGAGGTATGTCTACTTTCGCCGTTCCTCCCTCCAAAGAGTGGGCTACGGTTGCCCTGGAGATAGCATGAGTGGCGTTGTTGTTCGCCTCTAAGGCGTTAAGCCTGGCTTCAAGTTTGGTTTCTAAAGATGATATGATTTTGTGGAACTCCCGGCGTTCCTCCTTAATCTGGCATCGAAGTTTCTCGTTTTCTAAAGCAAGCTGCTTATTCTCGGCAACCATTTTCTGATATTCGGGATTCTCAATTAAGGGAGCAGATGGAGACACAATCCTCGTCCAGCTCACCGTGTTTGCTGGCTGGCAGGCGGCTGCCTCCGTCCCCTCTTTGGGCGGCGTCAAGATTTGTACCAGCGCTTTCTTCTTCTGCTGCTGATGCTGCTGCTGTTGCTGCTGCTGCTGTTGCTGTTGCTGTTGCTGCTGTTGCTGCTGCTGCTGCTGTTGTTGTTGCTGCTGCTGTTGCTGCTGTTGGTGCTGCTGCTGATGCGGCTGTTTGTTGAGTCGTTTTCTGGACGCAGACTGGGCTCGACCCTTTGAGGAAGCCCGTGACTTGGATCTTGAACGTGAGCGTGATTCCACTGACGAGTCCCGCTCGGAGCTGAACCAGCGTGGATGGTGCCTCCGTTTTGGCTGATCCACTCGGGACCTCCTAGGCGGAACGTGTTTAAGCTTCTTCTTGCACATTTTGTCACCTGTCATATGGTCCTCACCACATATCACGCACTTAGGGGTACACGCGTGTCCTTGTGCGGGTTCACGTGTTCCACACGTGGAGCATACATTGGCGTCGGGCGTTGGGCACACGTCAGTTCGATGCCCTGTGGAGTGGCATACCTTGCAAGCCTGCCTCGTAGGCTTGTGGGGATAACAGATGGCTTCCGCTCCCATGAAATAGACGCACCTAGGCAGTGTGCTGCCCGTGAAGGTAATGATGGCGGTCTTCGTAGATCCGAGCATGCGTGCCCGCTCAATCTTGACCCCCTGTGTTCTCACACGGAGATTCGCCATGAGTTCTGCTTGAGAAGTCCCCGACGGAATACCATGGACTATGCCTCGTAGGACGTCCTCAGGATCCGCCACATACGAGTTGAATGAGTGCACTCGTCCCCTGATATTCAGATGCGTGATCTCTCGCAGCTCTTTGGCTACATGCTCGTGGGGCGTCGATACGATGATAATATTCGAGCCCGGGTGGACGCGCAGCATGAAGCTACCACCGTCGAAGTGTCGGTGGCAAGCGTCTATCACAGCGGTGGAAAGTTCATAGCCGAGTATGTCTTTTACGGCGAGGCCTTTGTGAGGCCTAAGGATGATCTTTATGTCGTCCTTTGGCAGGGGCGGGAGCGGACGGCGACTTCTCGTACGACGTCGGCGCTTCACCTGACTTCCCTGCTTCGGTGGGCTGCTTGACGAGGCGTTGCACTCCACAGCTTCTGACGCGTTTTTCTGGTTTTTCTTCTGGTTCTTCTTTTGCCGGCGTGTCAAAACCGTGTGCCAGCCATCCTCCGTCCATGCGGCACCATCGTGGCGTTCCCCTGCAGACACATTGTCGACTTCTTCGGACGAACCCTGCGGTAACCAGGTCTGAACGTCCATTTGAGTGGTTTCTGTAGCAGACTCCTCATCTGTGTGAACCAGTGGCTGCTCCTGAGGAGACCTCGGTGTTTCCTGAAGAGCGTCCATCCGCCGACGCTTGAGACGCGACCACGACGCAGACGCCGCTATGCGGCGGTGCGTCTGGCCGGGCGCGACGGTCGCTGCCTCGAAGTTTTCAGCTTGCAGAAAACCGAAAAACAGCCACTCACCGCTGAAATTCGACGTTCACTGTTCGCTGTACTTTCACGAATCCGATGCACTTCAAACAACCAGAAATCTCCGAAAAACCATAGAAAATCTGCGGAGCCGATGCGACGCGCGTCCGCACACCGTGGCCCCCTAGCGGCCGATCCCACGTAGTTGAACATTTCTTCTTCCACCAGATAATTCAATAAAGCCTTCTCTCTCTTTCTCTCTAAACACAAATTGGGAAGGCTTTCCCATCTCCCATAGCAGAGTAACAAGTGCTTTAAATTGTTAAACACTTTTCCAAAATGCAACTAACTAGTCAGGTGTCATTGGGACTGGGACAAATCATTGCTATCTAGTAAAGTACAGCGTGCTCTTAATCGTCGAGCTTTTTCTGTAAACACAGAATAACTTTAGGCCAGCTTCTTAAAGGACAGTTCACTGCTTTTCCCATAGATGAGTTCTAGGTACTCCAAGTCGTTGAACTCTTCTTTCTAAATAAACGGAACAGCTCAGTTCGACGTCCAGGGTTTCCGTTGGGTAGTTACAAAAAAAAAAAAAAAAAGCCCGAATGCAAGCTAAACGTAGCCAAAATGGCCACGTCATTTAATTTAATCGCCACATTTGTAGCCAAATAGACAAAGCGGTATTAGATGCGAAGAATTTCTTGACGAACTTCGGCTACTTTGAGCGTATCTATCTATCTGTCTGTCTGTCTGTCTGTCTGTCTGTCTGTCTGTCTGTCTGTCTGTCTGTCTGTCTGTCTGTCTGTCTGTCTGTCTGTCTGTCTGTCTGTCTGTCTGTCTGTCTGTCTGTCTGTCTGTCTATCTATCTATCTATCTATCTATCTATCTATCTATCTATCTATCTATCTATCTATCTATCTATCTATCTATCTATCTATCTATCTATCTATCTATCTATCTATCTATCTATCTATCTATCTATCTATCTATCTATCTATCTATCTATCTATCTATCTATCTATCTATCTATCTATCTATCTATCTATCTATCTATCTAGCCGCCTACGAATTTTAGCTCTCCTGGCCGTTTCGTTAATGGTATGAATACCAAATTTGGTTTGGAATAATCTCAGCGTATGACGAGCATAATTGACTAGTCATAACATGACGGTCATGATATGTATGTCATGACTGTCATGATTTACATTTTATGGTCTTGCTGCTCTGGCGGTAGTTTCGTACACATGACATGTTGCAAAATGGGCATGGTATGACATGACTGCACACCAAACAAGTGGCAGATCCTGACATGGAAATCATGGCATGCATATCATGGAAGTCACGACTCATGAGTCATGACAAGGCGCCCCACTAATTGGTACGCTCGAAGTCGTTTCGCTAGCTTCACATATACCAAATCTGGTGTAACGTTACGTGAATGGATGACGAAGGTATGTGACTGGTGCAAACATGATAATCATGGGATCCGTGTCATGTAACAACATGACTACATGCTACACTCATGATGCACTCACGGCCGTTTCGCTAGCTTTACATGTACCAAACTCGGTATGACGCGACACTAACGGACGACATAGGTAAATGACACATCCAAACATGGTGATCACGACATGCGTGCCATGCAACAACGTGACTACATGCCACACTGATGATGCGCTCGCGGCCGTTTCGCTAGCTTCACATATGGCAAATTTGGTATTACGTGACGCAAATGGATCACGAAGGTATGTGACTGTTGCAAACATGATAATCCTGACACGCGTGTCATGTGAGAACATGACAACATACCACGCTCATAGCGTGCTCGCGGCCGTTTGGCTAGCTCCACATATACTAAATTTCGTATCACGTGACGTGAGTGAGTGAGTGAGTGAGAACAACTTTATTATGGTCCAGTGCAGACGCTGATGTTGCCACGCGTCACCCGGCTACTCCCACGTGGGGACCAGCAGGTCTAGATTGACGGCCCCCTCGCGGGCACACTGGACGGCCAGGATTTGCTCCTGAACATCTCATCGGGGATTGTGTAAGGATAAATTGCATTTAGGTATGCTAACGACGGGTAAATAGATGACGAAGGTAAACGACACATCCAAACTTGATAACCATGACACGGAAGTCATGTGCGGCATCATTTACCTCCACCTCGTAACGTTGTGCTGATTTTAAAGTGACATATCAACATTTCCCATTCGTGTTTCGCATGCCATGGATTCCCACTGTACGTGGGATCTGCCATTTTTGTTTTGTGAAGCGTTTGGCGCGAAAAAAAAAAAGGTTTTCTTTTTGTTCGTGTGTTTGTCACCGTGGTTCGCTCTGCCCTACGAAGATGCACAAGCTACAAAAGCGGATTGCCTCGCTTGGCGAGGCGCGGCGCCAAAAGAGCCCGCGTCAGCGCGTGACACGGGTTGTCCTCTCGACACTTCTCGCATTCAGTCACCGCTCCGAATTTCTGTCGCTAATGCCAAAGTGGTGAGAGAATTAAAAGAGAGAGCGAGGGAACCTTTAAAGGGGCGTACGGTGTCGAAAAGCGATAAAAAAAAAACAGAATCGAAAGCAGCGTTCCTTTCCAACCCTCCCCGAATGCGAGTCTCTCTCTCTCTATCTGACGCACACCCACTTCACAGCCTAGGAAGCAACAATCACAGCCCGGAGTTCGTTTCCTTCTCCGCCACCTCCTTTGACTGCATACACCTCTTTCTCTCGTACGGGAATCGGCGCGTCACACTCTCTCCCTCTCTCTTGCGCTGACACCTTGCGTCGGCAGTCGAACTGTCGCACAAGAGCGTCGGGCCCGGGAGTACAACAGAGGCTGCGGCTAACCACCGGAACTGTACAAAGGTGCCCCGAGCATACCCGTGCACACATACTGTAAACCTCAAGGTGAACCGCAAAGGTAAGTTGGCACTGAGATATTCCTGAGATGAACATAGTGGGTTTGATGGTTCAGCATTGAAAAAAGTTGCAAGGGAGAAGAGACACACTTTGAACAATGTTTGATTTTATCAAACCAATTTGTACACTGAGTATCATGTATCTATGCCACGTGCGAAGTCAGGAGCAATGATTTTTGAACCAAATATAATCGCAATTTTTCTTGCATCTCCAAGTGCACGTTGGTTTAAATTGAGCACTTCAGCGAACGCAATGTATTGAAGCATTTTGACGCCTCCGAGATGTGCTAGAAGGAATTCAAAATTTTTTGCATGGTACCATGAGCCCTCGGACTTTTCCTCGTGACTTTTCATACTAAACAAATCAACGGGCTTTTTGAAAACGGTGAAAATGACCACAGTGACTCTAAAATGTCCTCGTTCAAGCCGTCGTTCTTTACCCAATTCCTAGTGGTACCCCATATCGACTCGGCCAAGCACTTTTTTTGTTTCTGCTGTCACTGTATTCTGTTAGTTATATCAAATGAAACTTCACGCCTGTATTTATTAGCCTATTTTGATTGAATGAAACACTTGTGACCTTAGTGTCCGACAAAGTTACACGGGGTACTTCAGGACAAGTAGTGTTGCTGCACCAAAAGCAATAGACCGTTTTGAATAAGCTCGGTTATAGAGTCCTTGTGCTCCCACACCTTGCCTAGAAGAAAGACTTCTCGGCTCATCAAGCCGCCAAGTTCGTCTGAACATCTATCTTGCTCTGATTGACAAAGCGTCCACCGTTGTGGAGCAGAGGTTTATGATGCTCGGCAGGGATGTGCGCAGGGTTTCCTTTCAGGTTTAGGGGGGGGGGGGGGGGGGGTCAAGAATTCATTGCAGTGCCCCCATCCCCATTAAAAGTATGGGGCAGCCTTTGCGCCCCCAACCCTCTCAGGTGACTAGGGAAAGCGGAAACAAAGTGGCTGGTCTTTTCGAGCTAGGGCTATAAAACAAGAGTTCGACGAAAGACTTATGCGCAAAGAGATGAAAAGTCTTAAGACTAGAGGTGTTGCCGGCGCCGACGTTTCGACATCTGATGAACACAAATGTCTTTGTCGAAATGTTTACTTTATCAAAAGTTCTTGTTTGATTATTTCTTGCATCCGAAAGTGTGGTAACCTGGTTAACTTGGTATGTGCTATTAGCCGCCACACCAGACCACTGACAGCCATGTTTTTGCGGCAGGTCGGAGACATGTCTTCGAGAAGGACGACGCGGCCCGTCGTTCCGCTGGGGCGTTGGGTCTTGCTCTGCTGTCTCGCGGCGTCCGCTGCGGCCATCGATGCCGACCTGGTCGGCGACTTCTGCGCCGCACGTAGAGACCCCTGTTGTCGAGGTCGCTTCGATGACTGCTCTGTCCCCATCTTGGGGACCCTCTGCTACTGCGACGACTTCTGCGAGCGGCCGGGCAATGGAGACTGCTGTCCTGACTACCCAAGGGTCTGCAAGGGCGTCATTGAGCCCCCTCCCGCAGCAGTAGTCAATCTCAGTGAGTTGCATACACACGCAAACGTATCAAGATATTTGCCGCAACAAATAACTAGATGGCTAAGTTTACTGATTACGACAGACAAGAAGTGATAACGCATTGTTCGGCAAAGTCATTGAGTTGTAGGAACTGCACTTAGCGTTAATAGGACAACATGGTGGTACACATGGTACTTTTAAACATCTATGATCATTGAGTGGTGTGAATGGGAGAAGTCAAAAGAGCCTGCGCCTCACAAGCCCAAGTCCATGATCCATGTAGCTTCCGCGGCGGCTTGGGCTGTAGAGCCACGTTAGGCTCAGAGGTTGGAGCAGCCTACAGCAAGATAGCTTCCCGGTCCTGTCGGGTGGGGTTGGGTTTGGCAAGTGGGAATGACATGCAGTGGCTAGCCAAAGTTTTTTTTCAACCTTCTGTACCGACTTCTTAGTTGTACCACCACTTCGCAGTTCTCTACCACCCACTATCGCTTTCTGCGTTCTGCTCCCATTCAAATGTGGCCTCCGGGGTAGCAACCGGACCAACGACTTCGCGCTCGACAATACGAAGTCGCATGCCACCGATTACAGCCCAGGCCACGCACCCAGTTTCCGGGACAGCGGCGTAGTCGCACTGAATCAAGCGACCGCACTCGTCAAATGGCCAGGTTCATTAGGCAGTTCAACCAGCAGTCGTGAACGCTGTTACCACTATATAGAGGGACAGAAAGCCCCACTGCGCTCCGTGAGCATCTCGACCGTGCTCGCGTGTTCCCAACGGAGGTCAAGTGCTGTGTAAGAAAGCGAACGTTTGCCTTGGTCGACACGGAAGACGCGCTAAGGAAAACTTGCAGCTGACGGGGCTAACGGTCGAGAACCGAGAGATCGCGATAACGCAGTTGGCCGTCATCGAATCGTGATAGCAGTGTTTGTCAGGAACAAGGGGATAGCGATAACGCACCTCCCGCCTGCGAGCCCGTGGCCCCTCCTGAGGACTTGAGTGTTCAATGGGCGTGGGGAGAGAACTATGTTGTCGCCATTGCGTATGCTTTGTTGGCAGTGACGCCGCTAGCATCAGGTTGCTTTTGATGTCAGGATAGCTTTTGACGTTGTTCGATTCTTGGACGAGTACCAAAAGTGACATGCTTTCTCGATAATAATACCACCAGTGATTGATGATTTTGATGATTGATTTGTGGGGTTTAACGTCCCAAAACCACTATATGATTATGAGAGACGCCGTAGTGGAGGGCTCCGGAAATTTCGACCACCTGGGGGTTTTTAACGTGCACCCAAATCTGAGCACACGGGCCTACAACATTTCCGCCTCCATCGGAAATGCAGCCGCCGCAGCCGGGATTCGATCCCGCGACCTGCGGGTCAGCAGCCGAGTACACCACCAGTGTATAAGTCAAATATGTACGCCATATAGTTTCATATTAGCCCACTAGTGGGAAATTTGGCGCTGGTGGAGGTGCTACGCATGACGCTTCTCTCATCATGATGATAATGGGTGGTACATGTATTCGCCGCATCTTCATTCTTTCGCCTTCACGTGGCTCTGTTTGACCCGCATCCGCCTTGTCGCGAGGCCAAGTTCAGCAGAAGTTCAACAGTTCGACTTCACCTCCAGCTTGACCGTTTTAGGCTCACCAACTGAAATCAGCTCACAAGGTTCACAACAACGCGTTCTGTTACTTGGAACGAAAGTTAAACCCAAGCCACAAGTTGGTTCGAAGTCGCAAGCACGAAGGCTAAGCAAATCCGTGTACTATCGGTGATTCCCACAGTGGTTGGACAGTATAAGTGGCGCAGTTTCCTTTCAAGAAAATGTTTCGATGGTCTGGGCACAATGAAAGCTTTCCGGAATATAGAGCTGGAATGAAGTTTATATATCCAAATACGGGTATCAGCGTTGTGGAATTCCTCGTACCGTATATATCATTTACCTCTTCTTTTGTTTGACTCTCGAGGTGTAAGTTCGTTTCGCACATGCAAGGGAAACGATATCACCTACGATGTGCGAGCCTTGGCACAGAAAGCGCGCACGGGTGTCATAAGATAAACCACGCATCCCGGCACTCACGAGATCAATATTTTTGTCTCCCCTTAATGTCCGTGGCGTCGAAGAAGAAGTGATAAGCTAGCCTCAATGTCTGGATAGGTTTACTCAGAGGACTCCGACCTTGACTCCGCAGACGGCTGGTCACGTCCGCATCCCAGCAGCCGACCCGACTTCCCCTTCCTATAGAAGTGCTAGCCCACGCGCAATCGAACAACGCTTGGGTCACTGTGCCAGCACACTCGAAGCTTATCGAGCTGCCTCTCATGCAGAGTACAAGGAACCCGTACAGCGCAGATGAAAGATGCCGACGAGGTCGTTCTGTGCGCATGAAAGGCGATGACGTTGAAGTTGTACGCGGAACACTCCCGCCCACAGCCCGCTGTATAGTCGGAGGCGTCGATCCCAACGCAGTCTGAAGTCCAAGACACTCCACACACACGGTCAGGTCACGTGTCGTGCACTACGTGCCCAATGGGCTGCGCGCCGGTAGGAAACCGATACAGTTTTTCACGTAGGGGTTCTGTCGCCATGCTCTCTCTTGCTACTCGTTGGTTAAATTGAAGAACATAAAAATGACTGTGTATTTTGTAGGTGCTACACATGCCGCACTGTGTCTGAGGAGACAACCATCGATATCAGTTTCTTTATTGGCTTCTTAAGATTAGGATATTTTGTTTTGTATGATCCTAAGGATGATCTCTCAGACAAACACACACACACACACACACACACACACACAAAGAGAGAGAGAGAGAGAGAAGCACGCACATTTATGTTTATTTGACAAAACCTCAATTGCCTAAATGTTGCATGAGAGAGATTACGTATATTATACAAAGAATAACACCTTAGGCATCGAGTTATGATCGACTGCGCAGGCACTCGATATTACATTCGTGGAAATGAAACGAAGGAATGGGTTTTTCTGCGTGAGTTCCTGTAATTGTTCCCAATTGGAATGTAATTAAATACTTAAGTATTATAGGCAGTCATTTGTGCTTCACTTCCCCGCAACAAGAAGGAAATCGTAAATGGTCAGCATGCATGCGCCATTTGTTTCTGGTTGTATTCATTTAGAGAACTGAAATACTTCCGACGTTGGTCTTCGAACGCGGCACGCCGACTAAGCCATAGAACAACGTCAAGGCTTCACCGAAGTGGTCGGCTGCCATCACATGAGGCACATTGGGGCTAAGTAATTGCACAGAAATTATGGAGAATGTTCAGTTTGGCCTATTCGCAATGTATTCTTTCTGTCTTTATCACTAGTCCAAAGAACTGACAAAAGCAAATTCCGTCCAGATATGTTGCCGAAGCATCATAAGAGGATAAAATTACTGAGATAAAGTACTGAGACGTGGTATGGTGGTGAAGACTAGAAGCAATGGGAGCGAATGGATGAAAAATCAACCTGACGTAGGTAGGAACCAAATAAGAAACCTTGAATGGACGCTGTTGCTTTGCCGCCTTATCCGAAGGCGTGTGTCCCCGCGGCAGGTTGATCTCTAATACACTTCGATTTATTTCACTATATGTCACAATTTATGTACTGCAATTAAAATACACAAGTAATGTCCCTTACGCCTTTCTTAGCTTCATTGTCAGTTGGTTTCACTGGATTGTTGGGTGTACTACAGTTAAAATACACAAGTAATGTACCTTATAACTTCCTTAGCTTCATTGTCAGTTGCTTTCACTAGATCGTTTGCAACAAAAGAAAGCGACCCTTCGATTGAAGTGTTCGAAGCCAGCTAAAAATAATAAAGTCCGACTCGGAAGTCGCTGTTAAAACAAAGTTTACAACGTTAGGGAGGGCAAATATGGCCACGTTGTTCGCGGCTCCGCAAGGGTGAGCTAAGGCAGCCCATAGGCATGACGACGAGCATTCGCACCACTCAGTGCCGCCAGCGATGAGCTCGTTGTGTCAAAGCGAGGGGGGCCCTCGGCAAAGCGAGGCGGCAGTGAATAGGGCTGCGCACAGACTGAAATCATAATGACAAACTGTAGCGGCCGTAAAAGCTGCGGACATTGGAGCGAGGAAAAAATAAAACGATGATCAGACGGGTGTAAATGTCAAGCAATCATAGCATCAAACGTGCTATACCAACAAGACCTATGGGGACGCACAAACACACTGCATCTTCCAGTAACGTCGCCGAAATATTTTTCAAGGAGGTGAGGGGGGGGGGGCTTAATGATTGTTTATGTGTGTCCGTGCATGCATTTGCATGAGTTTGTATTGCATCCACATGCAAATTTTTGCGAAGTTTGTCTTTACTCTCCTCCCCCTTCCTGGCTATGGGCTTTTAGTTCCTCGAAGAGAACAATTAGCATCCCACGAGTCAGTGAATACGTCAAAAAGAAATCTTGCCAAGAACAGGAGGGCGTAATTACCCATGTGCGGTTGAAAAATGCAACATAGAACCAAGATGAGAGAGAAAGGCAAAGAAGTCGACCAGAAATTGTAGCATCTGGTTTGCTACCCTGCATTAGGAGGGGGGAAAGGGGAAGATGACAAAGAAAGCGAAGAGAAAAGTAGACGCGCGAAAAGAAAACGAAAGAAAGCGGGGGTGCTATAGCCTATTCAATAGGTCATTACCCCGCAGAACGTTCATTAAGGCCTTGATTGATTTTCTGTGCGAAGACAGATCATGTCGGCATTCGAGAACTGAGTGCTCTGACAAAGGCCTACCGTCAAGGCGGGCTAACACAGCAGCTCTTGACAATTTATGCACGCGGTAGCGAGGGCAGTGATATAGAATGTGCTCTATAGTTTCATCGCTGCCACAACGATCCCAAACAGCACTGCCTTCCATACCGATTCGGAAGACGAGAACTTTGGTGAAAGCAACACCAAGCCACAGTTGGCAAACTACCGTTGTCTCAAGTTGAGAGAGTCTTGACGGAGGCCGAAATCGTAGAGACGGGCCCAATTTATGTAGTCGCGTGTGCCATAATCTTGCTGTATTCCACAGGGATTTTGCATCTTCATTAGCAATCTGTCGTGTTTTCATAGTAGGATCAGTCCTTGAGAATGGGACAGAATCTTTTACACCACCTTCGTGTGCCGATGGAGCAGGTGCATTTGCATGTTCGTTGCCGAATATGCCGCAATGACTTGGAAGCCACTGAAATGTGATTCTGCCTCCTTCGTCGAAGAGGTGGTGAAGCAGCTCTCTAATTTCCAGCACTAGTTGTTCATGAGACCCCCGGACTAAGGAGAATACCCAACATTGTAGAGCTGCCTTGGAGTTCGTCAACAAGCTCTATTTCTTGGCCAGTTGATGTTGAATTAGTTTGAGTGCGCTACGTAGAGGAGCAAGTTCCGCAGCTGTCAATGTCGTCGGGTGGGAGAGCCGAGTCTTCGTGGTGGTCGCTGCTGAAGGAAAATTCACCGACCCTGCAGACGTATCCACTGTAGTTGAAGCGTCAGTATATAGATGGTTATACTGTACTTCTCATACGAGAGAAAAGAAAGCTGTTTTAGTGCTAGAGACAAGAGCTCGGCTTTTGACCGTATGCCTGGAACCGTGAGTCGAACCTGTGAATGAGTCTTACATCATGGGGTATTTGCAATTCCGGCTGGAGCTGTACGTTCCGTAGGTATGCATGTACGATTTGACAAGACTGTCTAGCGAAATGATGCACGAGGTCGGTCGAAGACCCACCTTGTGGCACTCGCCAAGGCAGTGAGGCGAAATGATGGGCTCTGAGCGCTTCCATTACGATATGCGTTTTGACCAGGTAGTCATTTGCAATAGCAATCGTCTCAGCTGTTGACGAACACCACGGTAGCCCCAGACAAACTCGCAGAGTCATAGCCTGGACACTTTCGAGAGTGCGAATGTTGGTTCTGCAGGTATTGGCCAGCACAGGCAAACTGTATCGGTAATAGCCAAGAAAAATTGCCTTGTACAATTGCATCATTGGATGTACTGTGGTCCCACGGGTTTTCCCTTCAAGATACTTGAATAAGTTCGCATTGTCTGTCAGCCTCTTCTTCAAGTAGGCCACATGTGGGCCCCGGCAGAGGTCTGCATCATTGAATACGCCTAGAAATCTGCGCGTCCGGACATATGGCATGACTTGACCGTCGACCGATATAGCGTGTAATCTCATTCGCTTTCGACCAAAAGCAATCAATGTGTATTTCGCTGGCGAGATCTTCAGACCCTCTTCATTTAGATACACAGATACCAACATCAGAGCTTTCTGAAACCTCGCGCGCACGTGAGGTCTTGCCACGCCAGATTCCCTGACGCAGATGTCATCGGCATACATGGAGAGCTTTACCACACTCGGTAGCCATTCCACAAGGACAATAAGAACGAGGTTGAAGAGGGTTGGACTCAAGACACCACCTTGCGGAACTGCACGAAGCGTGAGGTGTTTGGAGGTTGGACCATCTGCAGTGTTCACAAATAACGTCCACCCTTTTAAATAACTCCGTGCCCAACAATACAGTTGACCACCTAGCCCCACTGACTCAATGGCTTCGAGGGTGGCATCATGAAGAACGTTGCCTTATGCTCCTTTCATTTCAAGGAACACGGCAACAAATATTCGTTTACATGCCTTTTGATGTTGAACATACGTGACAAGATCAATAAAATTGTGATTTGAACATCGGTGACGGCGAAAACTAGCCAGATCGTTTGGATGCGGGCCTATATCATTCAAGTCTGGCCAGGGTCATTCGCTCTAATACTTTCCAACGCAACCTAATTGAAAGCGTGATCGGCCGGTAAAAAGTGATGTCTCAGGGAGACTTGCCAGGCTTAAGAAGCGGTACCAAGCGGCTAATCGTCCAATGTTGCGGAACCCCGCCAGCTTTTCAGGATTCATCGAAAATGTTAAAGAGCGCATCTCGTGCCCGTTCACCAAGGTGACACAGCATCCGCGGTAAGGTATGTTATACGGGCCATGTAACGACGACCTATTACATACACGAAGAGCGCCGCACCAAGCTCCATTCACGTAAACGGTAGAGTATGCGCGTGTCCCGTGAGTATGGAATATGGTTCAATGTATGCTTGTGGACACAATCATAGCGCCAAAATTTTCTACCACCTCGATTTCTAGTCGACGATGGAAAAGTGCGAAGGCCTTGAACGGAAAGCGCTGTTCCGGAACAGAACGTAGGCCTCGTACAGTTCTCCATGTGGTTTATGAGGATCTAGCGACGCACAGAACTTTCTCCATTGTTGAGTCTCCAGTTTGCCGAGCCACCAGGACCCAGGAACGAGGAAGGGTTTCTACGTAACTTAGCGAAATAAATATTCCTGTCCGGAGCTAAATAAAAGCAGCAGTTCATAGCGAAGAACATGGTGTCGTTGGTCAAGCGAAGGAAAACGCAGGACGAGCGCTGACTGACAACTGCAGGTATTGCTACTTCGACGCAATATATAGCAAAATTCGCAAGAAAAACGTGACCGAGTTTCTAGCCTTAGTCACGAGACATGGACAGATGCTATCAATCCAATAGAAACGTTACAGAAGCTATCGGAGGAATTCAAACACGCGTTATCCTTAGGCAGCTACGAGACAATTCAGCCACTTTGCTTAGCCTTACGCACGGTTCTGTACGAAGGCATCGTCCTTTTGGTTGATAACAAGCACGCCCTAAATACTTTACAGAAAGCATGGGCGATATAACAAATGAAAAAAAAAAATAAAACAGCTTCTATAGCAACAAACCAAACTGGAAGCCTGTTATTTTGTGTCTTGACTTCGTCTCCATCCCCCTTTCTTTAGGATTCTACCTATTTTCTTATATGATGGACAAACTAAGTAAGCAACAAGCCGGAGCTGACTACAGGTCCGCAAGATCATTCACGAGTCAGCTCGCTGAGACTCACTAAGACTCAGATGGATCTGTGAGTCATAGTGAATCTGGTTGATGGTGCGTCTGAGTCGGAGCGATCCCAGAGCAATGTATATTTCTTTAGCGCGTCTTTTCATTCTTTACCGCTGTCACGAATTCTTCTCTTTCACTCTTTTACACACCTTTTCTGAAGTAGAGCGTAGCATACTGGAGTCTTCCTGTGGTTAACCTCACTGTCTTTCCTTTATATATCTCTCTTGAGTGAGTCTGAGCGAACTCCACTGTTTACTTTAGTTTTCTTTTCCGAGGGGGGTGAATTAATCATGCCGTGCACTCTCATTCGTCGGGCTGTGCATAACTCGGCAGCACTCTGAAAATAAGGCTGAAATGAACGTCTGAATAAAATTGACAATGCGATGTCGTCACTCTCAACAGTTCTCGTACGCCGAGCATGACATTCAGCGTGTCTGTATCCGCAGAACTCGCATAGACTCACGTCTGACGGGCTTATAGTGTGCGGAAGCTTGTAATGAATGAAAAACCCTGCGATGCGGTGCTCCACTCGTGCTAAGTCGCGCATTTCTCTTCCTCTCGGGTGGGCCTTCGTCGTTGCCAACCGTGCCAGGCCGCGTGGTTTTCTTTATCGCGATGCGGCAGGCGACCGCAATTAGCGTTCGCGACAGGAACTACGCACGCCGTCTGCATCCGACGCCCACAGTACGCAACAGGCGTACGGAAGCTTATCGAACGAGAGAAAGCGCGTTGGATATAGGAAGCGAGTTTCGAACGCAGCCCCGTCCGTCGTAATAGGGCCGAGCGAAAGCGTACCGAGAAACGAACTATGCAAATCGACCACTGGGTGCCTTTCGTGACCCCCTTATCGTTTCCCGTTTCGGGCTCCGTGTGCCATTGCAACAGTCCTGCACTGTGCACGTCGACCAGGACTACGCGTACGTTTCGCAACAATGTCCGCCTCTCCTTAACTAAGGGTAAAAACTGCGTATCCGGTGCCGGAACGGGAAGGACTATAGAAAGTACAGGGCTTCAGACAGGACTACGCTGTTTCGTAAAATAAGCAGGAACCGAGTCCAGCGAGTTTATAGAGCGCAAGGCCGCGTTGAAATGACGCAGTTGAGTGAACGTACGACGAGATCTGCGTTACACCCGTCGCGGTGGTCAAGTGAAACGGTGCGCGATAGCTGACCCGAACGTAGCAGGGTCGAATTTCAAATTTTACAAAACAGGATATTTGTATTTATTGATTAATATGTGGGGTTTAACGTCCCAAAACCAAGATATGATTAAATGGTATATTTGTTTATATCAGTGTATAGCGAACCAGTCAAACTTGAGTGCGTTCAAGGCTGAATATTCCAAATCAAATCAAAAGTTAACGCAAAAAACGCACCTTGGATTATCTAATCTAAGGTGCGTTATCTAATCTACTGTCCAGTGGTGATTGTTCTCGACTGCTGACCCGCAGGTCTCGGGATCGAATTCCGGCCGTGGTGGTTGCATTTTTCGTGGAGGCGTATAATACTCGAGGCCTGTATGCTTAGACTTAGGGGCACGCTAAAGAGTCCCATGGTGGTCGAACTTTCTGGAGCCTGTTGTCTTAACCATATCGTGCTTTCTGCACGTTACGCCTTAACACTAATTAATGAAATCAGCGTCATCACGCAGTTGTACTGCCGCTGAGGTTGCGGCGCGATATTCATACAAATGAAGTCTTGCACAGATTTTCAAAGCAATCAGTCGGTCCTGCCAGTGGACAGTTGTTGTATGGCAAGCTTCTGGCGCATGCATGAATTCCGCGAACGAAAGCTAACTAGAACAGTTCTCGTCGAACCGACTAGCTCGACCCGTTCGGCGTTTTTGCGTCGAAGATTGGACGTGGCGTTAATGTAAGCATAAAGTAGCATGATTTCGTTGACATGGCAGAAAGATGTGAACGATTTCACCTCAGCGACGGGACTAGCTGCATAAGAAAAGTGAGCGCCATGCCACATTTGTACTTTTGGAACAACGGGGTTTATTTGTACTATGGGATTTTCATTTTGAGACCACCGTTGATGGCGTAACGTGCGTCAAGTGCAAGAGAAACACTGGCATCCTTGAGATTGATTGATTGATTGATTGATTGATTGATTGATTGATTGATTGATTGATTGATTATGTGGGGTTTAACATCCGAAAACCCCGATATGATTTTGAAAGACGCCGTAGTGGAGGGCTCCGGAAATTTCGACCACCTGGGGTTCTTTAAGTGCACCAAAATCTGAGCACACGGGCCTATACAGCATTTCCGCCTCCATCGAAAATGCAGCCGCGAAGCCGGGATTTGATCCCATGACCTGCGGTTCCGGCATCTTTGAGCGTACGTCTCTCAGTTCACTTAATATAGTTAATAGTGATAATATATAAAATCGCTAAAATATTATTCACAATGCCGAAGCAACCATAGTCACAACTTTACTTGGTTCCATCTTCTCAGTATGGCGCTCTTCATTTTTTGACATAAATCGAAGTGATAACTGCGTGTCGAAATAGCTCTTGTCCCTGGACCAATACAGAGCACGCCCTGTAGAACTTCACAGGGACGATATAACTTAATGTAACGAAAAGTGGCTGTTCGCACTAGCTGGAAAAGCATGATCTAAAATGTACGACGTGAAATTAACAACCCGGCCAACAAAAGGGACCGTCAAACATTAAGCTGAATGTTTTTATATGAAACTTCTAAATGAGTGCAATAGAGAGCCGAGGCACCGGTTATGCCGAAAAACCAGACAAACAAGGGAAAAGAAACTGGACGTATTTAATATTTCAACAAAAACAAACATTGCAAAACAACTTGTCACTTCAAAGTTAAGAGTTCATTATGATGTCGACCGTCTTCAAACAAACCTACACTTATTCGCGCGTCCCATGTTTTTATACTACATTGTACCATCAGTTTCACATAGAATTATTGCATGCCCTGCCACGGTAGTCTAGTGGCTAAGGTACTCGGCTGCTGACCCGCAGGTCGCGGGATCAAATCCCGGCTGCAGCGGCTGCATTTTCGATAGAGGCGGAAGTGCTGTATAGGCCCGTGTGCTCAGATTTGGGTGCACGTTAAAGAACCCCAGGTGGTCGAAGTTTCCGGAGCCCTCCACTACGGCGTATCTCATTATCATATGGTGGTTTTGGGACGTTAAACCTCACATATCAATCAATCAAGGTATATTGCGTGTTGGCCTATGGGCACGTAAAATTTTTAAGGTCCAGATCATTTTAGAAGCCCGAGCCGCCGTATGCGGTCATCGTCTTATGTATGCTTGTCGCAACACTGCGTGGTCATCAAGACGTGCTAACGTTGCCGAAAGCTGTTGTCTCTGGCAGCTGTAACGAGGACAATCACAAAGGACGTGTGCAACAGTTTCCTCGCCCCCACAGGGATCACAGGAAGCTCTATAAGCCATCCCGGTTCGGTAAGCAAATGCGGTCGCGAATGGCACTCCAAGTCACGAGCGGCAGATGACGGTTATTTCGAATCGGGATAGTTCGGAAGGAACTTGAACTGACAGATCCAGACGACGTAGACGCGTATGCACAAAACCGGTGGTGCTCCACGTTTGAATTTGCTATATAGTGTGCGAGCAAGCCATTGATTGATTTATATGTGGGGTTTAACGTCCCAAAACCACCATATGATTATGTGAGACGCCGTAGTGGAAGGCTCCGGAAACTTCGACCACCTGGGGTTCTTTAACGTGCACCCAAATCTGAGCACATGGGCCCACAACATTTCCGCCTCCGTCGGAAATGCAGCCGCCGCAGCCGGGATTCGAACCCGCGACCTGCGGGTCAGCAGCCGAGTACCTTAGCCACTAGACCACCGCCGCGGGGCTGCGAGCGAGCGAGTCTCTGATGCTGAAGTGACTCTTGATAATGGAATTGCTTCCTGCACCGTCATTTTTATGAGGATGCCTGGCAGAATGATCGACACGTTCGTTGTCAACGATGCCACAGTGGTCTGGAAGCCACCAAAAAATAATGTTATGCCCTTTGTCTGTTTAATTTCTGATAATAGCTAGGGGAGGAAAAAAAAGAGAAAACTGAATAAAAGTACAGAAGGCTGCTTAACTCCGCCCTCCTTGCAGGTTCGGCAACACGAGAGCGAAGCTTCCTTAACTTTTTATCAAAGAACATGAATAAAACTGGACCGTGGTACTCGACAAAACGATGAATTATCTAGGAATTTGCGGTTTTGGTCAGCAAAAACCATGCAGCAATAAAACGACTGCTTCAACTTATTGAAAGTTACATTTATTAAGTCCCACTGCGATAACTTCTTTTTTGTGGTGCAGATTGCAACGTGAACGGAGTGCAGTACTACGAGGGCCAGACGGTCACTGTCGACTGCAACAGATGGTAAGCGTGCTTATTATATCGTAGCTGACTTAAACAAGCACTCTTCTTTTCCCTGCCACAAAAAGTGTCGGAAATTCGTAAACGTAGGCTTCGGGGTCATACAAATATCTAATCAATGGCCAGCGGTAACTTCAGGCAGACATTCAAAATCGCTCAAATGATACGGATGACAAATAAACAGATATTTTGTTAATAAGCATATATAACTCATTATTTGCGGCACAACATGCGAATGACGTGCCGTACCCGAAAGTATACCTGGCGCATCCATTTACGATGAAACCTGAGGGCTGCGCGAACCAGACGCAGAATCGCGTCACACAAGGATGACCGTTCATTGCAGTTTCTTACGAAGAGCCAGAGAATCACGACAGAAAGGAGGCGGAAAGGGGGGGGGGGGTTAAGCAGGCTAAACTCTGTTTGCTAATCCACACTAGGGAACTATAAGTAGCAAATGAGGGGCGAAGTTCACGCCTCACTCTAACGCACGCACAGAATGAAGCAGTTCGTTGCAAAAGAACAAACAACAAACAAATGATCTTATGACACGCCCTAAACGAACACTGCTATACTCGTATAAAACTGCAGAAAAAAATTGATTCCAAATCTGCATGTTACACCGCAAATGTCGTCGAAAGACGATAGTCTTGCGTGTGGAGAGAGTGAACAAAACGTTTGTTTCATGTTCTGCGCAAGAAAATTGGTGAATGGTATTCTGGAGGCGCTGCGTTAGAGTGCCTCGAGCGTGTAGCGGAAGCGAACGAGCGCATCGAGGCACGTTATACGCAAGCGCCATCTAGCAGTTCTCTTCAAAAACGAAGGCGTGCAGCCCGCGGAGAAAGATGCGTGCCAGTCTCGGAGGTGATAAGGTGTAGAACGCAAAGCGACGGGCAGGTGCCACCACCGTGACGTCGTATAGCAAAGCGTTGGAAACACCTTTTTGAGCATCGCGTTAAACTGTCAGCGCAGCGCGATAAACGCTACATTCCTTAGAGTTACTTGTGTGTGCCTCTTCTAGTATAAAGGCACACATACAGAACATCGAAGCGTTGTTATGGCACCTCAGACGAGCGCAATAATCGCTTTTTAATTGACAATCGCACAACTATGAACGCTAAACCTTGAGTGGTGGGCGCTGCGGATGCGGTAGGCCGTTTGATGCCGTTTGAGAAATCGTTAGGGCGGACAAACAGAGAATTGTACAGACAGACAGACCAAAATGTTTTTCGGTGAAGGTCCCAAAGAAAGACTATCGTCTTTAAGAACGACTTTTCGCCGTCAAAGGCGCCCCAGCCTATTAAGTCGTGGCCGCTTTGTGACACGCTTCGACACGCTGTTTTGCGATTGCTCTCGCGAGCGCGGCACAAGGGCAGTCTGCTGCGGATTCACGATGGCACAGCGACGCCATTGGTTGGAGCGGGGTCCTTTGACGACGAAAAGCCGATTTTTTTCTTCTTTTTCTTGAGTTTTATTCAAGTATAAATAAGATCGAAAGTTGAAAACGAGCGGCTTAAGAGGTGAAAATTTCCTCAAACAGGCGACGTAAACAAGAGCAAAAAACGAAAAGTGAAAATGCCTGAATGATTGCTTGCTTACAGCACCTGCCAGAAAGTGAGCGAACGCGAGGCCCGTCTTCAGTGCGAAAACCGAGTGTGCATCAACAGGCCGGAGCTCATTAGGCAAATCAACAGCGGCAACTTCGGGTGAGTGATGGCCTTCGTCTCATGTTTGCGTGTGCGTATGCTCAACTCTCATTCTCTTGGTTGCTCTGTTGTTTTTCGAAACGATAAGGAACCGATTTAATTGTTCTTCCATTGTCAATGAATTGATACACGGGTGAAACGTTTGCCCATATGAGACATCTGTAAACGATCTCATTTCACGCCGAGAAAAAAAAAAACATCATCGCTAAGTAAAGTTATGCCAGCTTCGCGCTACGTTGTCAGTCCTGTAGAAAGAGCGCTGCTAGCTATCCTTGTTTGTTTCTTTTTGTTTCTTTCATTTTGTCCCGCTCTCTATTTCTCGTATGACTTGTTTGTATCTGCAGTGGTTAGTTCAATTACTTTTTCTCTGTCGAGTATTTTATATTCCTCACTCTTTCTATCTTTGTATTTTTTTGTCCTTGCCTTCTCTCTCACTGCTCCTTTTACTATCTTTCCGTTTTTTTGTTCTCTTTACTGCTCTCTTTCTTGTTATGTCTTGCTTGGTGTTTTTTCTTTTCTCCATATCTCTCTCTTTCTATTTCTTTCTCCCTCTTTCTGTCTTTCCACCTGTACAATCCCATATGCATTTGCTTCCTTTATTTTAATCTCTTTTTTCTTCCTCTTGTTTGTTGCTTTTTTGTTTCATTATTTTATTTATAATTTGTCTATTTTCTTCTTTTCATGACTTCATTCCGTTCAGTTATTCCTTTTTTTTCGTTCCCCTTTCTATATAAATCGCCGCCTCTTTATTTCTCGCTTTCTTTGTCTCTCTCTCTCTCTCTCGTTCTCGCGCATTCGTTTTCGTTTGGCACTCGCAACTGCTATACACAGTAGTCACGCTGGCTCAATTATTGCGGCGCATACATATTCACCTGAGGAGTTTCGCACGACGAAGCATACGTTAGCGAAGGCTTAAGAAGCTTCACTGTTCAAAGAATCAAGAGAGTGCCTACCGGTTCAAGGTGATGGTAATTTGTTACGGCGGAGCACAAGTTACTTCTAGTCTAAGCAGGTTCGGTGATAAAAAGAAGTGAGCCCGTTATTTCATTCGTTGTTGTATTTTAGGCGTGAAAGATGGACAGCAGCACTGCTGGAAACTCACATTGGGGAGGCAGGGATGTTCGGCTGGTATATCCTCAGTGTTCCGTATTGCTGCCGTATGAGGCATAACGGTTCATTAACGCCGACTAACCAAACACGTAATTCCTTAATTAAAACATTTTATCGCCCATTTCGGTCTAATACACTTTTGGTAATACACTTTTCAGTTGTTTCAGCGTTTAGTTATATCACAATCAGCTTTTGCAAGAACAAATGTGTGCGCGAGAAATGACTGAGTCTGACACAAGAAAACTATATCCTATGGTAAACGTTTTGTGTGGTTATGTTCGACATCTCTTTTGCAGTCTTCGAAATAAATATTCCTTCTCACACCGGTAATACATGGTCCCGATCTAACTTGTTGATCGTCATTTGCTCCTTCGCGCAAGTTGAGGAAGGTAATCAATCACTCTTCTAACGGTACTGCAGTGGTAAGCACGCACGCCTACGGAGTGGTAGCAGTAGCTTTGGGGCACACTGAATCCAACATGGTGGGTAATATGGAGTGGAGACTACGTAAAGGGTACGCAGTTTTCTCGACGCGGCTTCTTTGCCACGGTCTTCAGGTTACGGTAGGCTCGCACGATGACCGAAGGAATCTCATGCATTAATCGCAGAATCTAAATCAATAGTGTTCGGTCGTTCACTAAAAGTGTCTGGAAAAAGGGAACATTGTAAGAAAAACGGTAAAACATGTACTTCCTTTGAAAAATAAGTAGTCGCTCCATGGTTAAAGATCTTCGAGGGTTTGTAACCCAGTGAAGACGGCGGTCATAGTAATGTCGGAAGAGAAAGAAGGAAGGAAAGGCAGGGATATTAACCAGACGGCCATTCGGTTTGCTAATCTGCACAGGGAGGACGGGATAAATGAGAGAAAAGAGAGACAGAATAAAAGTGAGGTATGGACTAAAACACGCGTGCCCCTGTGGGGGCACATTATAAGATCTACAAGCGGTCGCACAAACTTGTTGATTCTTGACTACATCAGCAGCTCTTTATTTCCCTTCCGCACCTTCGAGGCACATGTCTATGGTCCCTAGAATATTGACTGCAGAAATGGCCTTTGGGACCAGTTGGGAAATCCTCACAAGCCTAAACTAAGCAACTTGTACCTGCCTTATTCCATCCCGGGAGTGGTTTCCTATCGCCCGGCCATGGATGGGGCATCACGTGGTTATACTCGCCCTCTTTCGCAGGTGGCAGGCGAGCAACTACTCCTTCTTCCAGGGCAAGCTTCTGGACGATGGCATCCGCTACAGGCTCGGCACCCATCAGCCGGACAGACCAGTACGCTCATGCCAGTGCCTATTTTTAAATTTTTTTTACCTCACGACACACTTTGCGTGGTAGATGTTTTAGTACACATTGAGGAGCTCTTCCTCCTCTTCTTTAGTACTGAGCTCTTCCCGCAAGACGGCGCCAGCGAATGCACCGCCACAGCCACTCTCAGTCAACCATCCGGCATGTGACAGCCCGATTTTTGGCGGCGCTGCACCTTACCCGTCCGTTATCTCAGATAAATATGAACATAACACGTGCTGCCGAGAACTTTGGTTGTGGCACGACGATGACGTTCGCGAGCGAAACAAGTATAGCGACTGCCGCGCTAGCACTCTTTGCGGATGACGTCACGTATATACCTCCTATATTCTGAGGAAATGACTTCTGGAGATCTACGCATAATGCTGCTTTCAGCGTGCGCTGGTTGGCTGCTTGAGAAAAAGCGAGCGAGTTGTCGCTTGAGTCACAGGACACGCGAGAGACTTTACGGGACGCTAAAGCGACACAGTCAACAACAGTGACCAATATCAGATTACGGTCCTATCACGCGATACACGTATTCCTCTGTTCCCGATTTCTTCCTGAAGAGTGAGCGAACAAATCGGTGAAAGTTCTTTGTCCGATGCTTATTTTATTATAATTGTATAAAAGGGCGGTTGGGGCCAATGCGTGGCGCCGGCTACTCCTCTGCTCTTGCACAACATTTCTCGTAGCAGAGTAGAAAATAAACACAAGGCTATACAAAGACACATAGTATAAGGCTCACGTACTCCAATTTCTTCAATGCAAAATCTGTCCACGCAGCAGAACACAAGCAGCTTTCGGAGTAAAGGCTCGTCGCTGGGGGCGCAAGAATCCTGCTGCGCTCTCTAAATTCGCGTTTGTATCATTGTAATCGTCGGGGCTTGTCCTTTCGTCACAACTGCTAAGTTAATGATCGGCAAAAGAAGGTCACCGATTGTGGTACCCTAGAGAGGCTATAGAGCTGCGTTGCTAATTAAGAGAGCGCTGAGCGAGTGGCCTAGCACGTGACTTAAAATTGAGGAACGGCGGTCGTACTTTGGTCGAAGCTAAATGCAAAAATACCCTGAATTGAGCTTTACCTCATGATATCTTATCTTCCTTTCGGCCTTTCAAGCTTCGCATTTTAATAATAACACAGAGGAAAAGCTTGGCAGCGTTTAAACTCAAAAGACTGTAGTTGCTTTGTTGGTGGTATAAAAGGCTCCTTCATACAAGCCTTTTGAGCAAGCTTTTCTCCAACTCCACAACTTGAACTGCGCTGCTGTTGTTGCCTCTCTTGTGTTTTCCCCTCTACTCATAAAACATTCGTTATGTGCATGACAGCTAAGCACCGGCTGATGTGTACCCGCGTAAGTTACAAAATATCGACGCACAGACGCTCGAGTCGTGGTCGACTACGCCATGTCGTTCTTGTTCCGGCGCCACTGTGTCACACAATCTTTTCTAAAGAAATGGTGGAAGGAAATAGGCTTGGTGGCTGCGTCATTTTTACGACCTTGAAGGCTAGTCATAAAAATAAAACTATTAAGAAAAAGTTAGCGGGAAATATGTACGTCATCACAGGCTACAGTGAACCATGCGAAGAATATAGATACGGAAGAAATCGGGGCAGATAGAGGGCGGGCGAAGTGTCGATCGAGTCAGTTACGCCACTGGAAAGAATTCTTCGAACCTCGCTTCTTGTTCATGATCAGGCCCCCACGCAGTTCCTGCTTCCCGTTAGTCAACGCGCGAACAGGCCCGGGAGGAAAGCAAGGACGCGGAGTCAGAGGAAGTTAGCTTCTCGAGATCGGACGACTGAGGTCACGAACCTTGCCTTTTTTTATATGTTTACATCGAATACGTGTAACGTGAGTGTTTACACGTACTCTCTTTGTACGTGCGCGAACAATACTAAATGCGAGTGTGAAGCGATCCCCATCATAGAGCAATGGAGGCTTTAATATCACTTTACCCCCAACAACAACAGCAACAACCACAACAACAACAACAACAATAATAAAAATAATAATAATAATGTAACAGACGATGGTACTCGGAATCATGAAGTATTCCGGCGAGTGTGCGGTTGGTCAACATCGACGCTCCTTAACCTTATTTAGCACTGTTCATTTAATACAGTTCTGACTTAATCAGCACGTTAATTTCATTAAACTCTGAAATTGTTTGCTCAGTTCGTTGTAGAAAGGTTTTAGTTGAAGTGTCATACCGATTCAACTCACTTTACTACTGACCAAACAATTGTGTACACACTTGACTTTCGACAAGAACTTGTCCAAGAATGTAACCTAACCAGTCAGGAAACATTGCAGTAATCGTAAAGCTAGCGTAACTACTGTTACCAAATTACGAGAATAAATGTACGTACCCTTGTCCAACTCTGTCAGAATACTTACGGTGCTCGACTGCTGACGCGAAGGTCGTGGGTTCGATACCGGTCGTGGCGGCCTCGTTTCTACGGAGGCGAAGACGTTAAGGGCCCGCGTGATGTGCCATGTCGGTACTCGTTAAAGGACAACGGATGGTCGAAATTTCCGGAGCCCTCCATCACCGCGTCTCTCATATCATCACGAGGCGTCTTCGTCGCTAGAATCCACAAAAGACGAAGGTGCGACAGGCAAGCTTTGTTATTGATGAGGCCAACTTGTGCCTCGTACAAGAAACAAGGAAACGAACCGAAATAGAGCCGCATGTACATGCATGGCTCCAGCTTATGTGCTGCCAGCATTTAAGGCACACAAGACATGCCCATACGCGTCATCAGATATTGCCCTGTCTGATAAGATGGTCCCACCAGAATTTGAAAGCTTATTTAAGTGGGCTCT